>NW_027040385.1:267571-275539 GCF_034236695.1 Oncorhynchus nerka | reverse complement strand
GGAGAGAGAGAGAGAGAGAGAGAGAGAGAGAGAGAGAGAGAGAGAGAGAGAGAGAGAGATCGAGAAGAGAGAGAGAGAGATTGTTTTAAGGGAGACAGTTCATTCAGAACTAATGTATCCTGTCATGTGCCAAAACCACTCTCACGTCAGAGTCTGACAGACCGAGGCAGATGCACCTCCACTGGGTTTGGCTACAGAGAGCTCTACATCTCACATCCCTACTGATTGGCACACAACTAGAGTGGCCCAGTACAGAGGGCTCTACATCTCACATCCCTACTGATTGGCACACAACTAGAGTGGCCCAGTACAGAGGGCTCTACATCTCACATCCCTTCTTATTGGCACACAACTAGAGTGGCCCAGTACAGAGGGCTCTACATCTCACATCCCTACTGATTGGCCCAGTACAGAGAGCTCTACATCTCACATCCCTACTGATTGGCCCAGTACAGAGGGCTCTACATCTCACATCCCTACTGATTGGCCCAGTACAGAGAGCTCTACATCTCACATCCCTACTGATTGGCCCAGTACAGAGGGCTCTACATCTCACATCCCTTCTGATTGGCCCAGTACAGAGGGCTCTACATCTCACATCCCTACTGATTGGCCCAGTACAGAGGGCTCTACATCTCCCATCCCTACTGATTGGCCCAGTACAGAGGGTTCTACATCTCCCATCCCTACTGATTGGCCCAGTACAGAGGGCTCTACATCTCCCATCCCTACTGATTGGCCCAGTACAGAGGGCTCTACATCTCACATCCCTACTGATTGGCCCAGTACAGAGAGCTCTACATCTCACATCCCTACTGATTGGCCCAGTACAGAGGGCTCTACATCTCACATCCCTTCTGATTGGCCCAGTACAGAGGGCTCTACATCTCCCATCCCTACTGATTGGCCCAGTACAGAGGGCTCTACATCTCACATCCCTACTGATTGGCCCAGTACAGAGAGCTCTACATCTCACATCCTTACTGATTGGCCCAGTACAGAGGGCTCTACATCTCATATCCCTTCTGATTGGCCCAGTACAGAGTTCTCTACATCTCCCATCCCTACTGATTGGCCCAGTACAGAGGGCTCTACAACTCCCATCCCTACTGATTGGCCCAGTACACAGGGCTCTACATCTCACATCCCTACTGATTGGCCCAGTACAGAGGGCTCTACATCTCACATCCCTACTGATTGGCCCAGTACAGAGGGCTCTACATCTCACATCCCTACTGATTGGCCCAGTACAGAGGGCTCTACATCTCACATCCCTACTGATTGGCCCAGTACAGAGGGCTCTACATCTCACATCCCTACTGATTGGCCCAGTACAGAGGGCTCTACATCTCACATCCCTACTGATTGGCCCAGTACAGAGGGCGCTACGGCAGACTTGTCGAAGTACAATTCTGTGCATATGTGGTGCTGTATATGCATGAGGAGGATGAGGAGGAGGAGGAGGAGAAGAAGGAGGAGGAGGATGAAGAGGAGGAGGAGGAGGAAGAGGAGGAGGATGAAGAGGAGGAGGAGGAGGAGGGAGGAGGAAGAGGAGGAGGAGGAGGAGGAAGAAGAGGTGGAGGAGGAGGAGGAAGAGGAGAAGGAAGAGGTGATCTGCTCTGGAGGACCCGCTGCTCATCCCATCAACTCCAGATGACCAGATTCTGATTTGTGTGGCGTTGTCGGAGTAAGAGTGTGTATCAGGAGGAGGAGGAAGAGGGGGAGGAGGAGTGTGTATCAGGAAGAAGAGGAAGAGGAGTAAGAGTGTGTATCAGGAGGAGGAGGAAGAGGAGGAGGAAGAGGAGGAGGAAGAAGAGTGTGTATCAGGAGGAGGAGGAAGAGGAGGAGGAGGAGGAGAAAGAGTGTGTATCAGGAGGAGGAGGAAGAGGAGGAGGAGGAGGAGAAAGAGTGTGTATCAGGAGGAGGAGGAAGAGGAGGAGGAGAAGTAAGAGTGTGTATCAGGAGGAGGAGGAGGAGTAAGAGTGTGTATCAGGAAGAGGAGGAAGAGGAAGAGGAGGAGGAGGAGGAGGAGGAGGAGGAGGAGAGTGTATCAGTATGAACAGCAAGTACGGTTCAGACATCGTATGTCTGATTAGAGGGGGATTCATGGGAACAGCAGGTACGGTTCAGTAAAACCAGTCATAACACAGCAACACTGAAGAAGCTGGCAGGTCAATACGTCTTAAACTATTGGAAATCATTCCAATTCACAAACCTGCTGGTCACAACACATAAAAGCCCTTCTGTCAAACCTGCTGGCCACAACACATAAAAGCCCCTCTGACAGGCTTGAAACCACAATGTTGCTTCTGTCAAACCTGCTGGTCACAACACATAAAAGCCCTTCTGTCAAACCTGCTGGCCACAACACATAAAAGCCCCTCTGACAGACTTGAAACCACAATGTTGCTTCTGTCAAACCTGCTGGCCACAACACATAAAAGCTCTTCTGTCAAACCTGCTCAAACACATAAAAGCCCCTCTGACAGACTTGAAACCTGCTTCTGGCCACAACACATAAAAGCTGTCAAACCTGCTGGCCAACACAGACTTGAAACCACAATGTTGCTTCTTCTGGTCAAACCTGTCAAACCCTGGCCACAACACATAAAAAAAGCCCTTCTGTCAAACCTGCTGGCCACAACAACATAAAAGCTCTCTGTCAAATAACACATGTGTGCCCTCTGACAGACTTGAAACCACAATGTTGCTTCTGTCAAACCTGCTGGCCACAACACATAAAAGCCCTTCTGTCAAACCTGCTGGCCACAACACATAAAAGCCCCTCTGACAGGATTGAAACCACAATGTTGCTTCTGTCAAACCTGCTGGCCACAACACATAAAAGCCCTTCTGACAGGATTGAAACCACAATGTTGCAATTACTGTGCTGAGATATAACTGTCAGAAAAGCTTTATCAAACAGTTTGTTGGCCTCGCTGCCTGCCCCGAAGAGAAATACAATGGAAAACAGAAAACAGTGTGCAATATTGAGACAGGAGGATGTGTCAGAGCTGATTTCAGCATCTCTCACATGCAATCAGTATCACATTTGACTTCTTTTGTTTCAGTTGAGAACTGAGAGAAAGTGAGCCAAACATTCACATAGGAACAGAGAGAGAGAGAGAGAGAGAGAGAGAGAGAGAGAGAGAGAGAGAGAGAGAGAGAGAGAGAGAGAGAGAGAGAGAGAGAGAGAGAAAGAGAGACAGCCAGACAGAGTGAATCAGTCAGTAACCAACAGAACACTGTGATCCGAGCTCATTACACGACTGGCTGCTCTCTCTATCGATCTAAACACACAGTGACACACACACACGCACGCACACACACACACACACACACACACACACACACACTAGCAGCGTGCCAGAGATGGGAGAGGGGCTTTCCTGTTAGGGATCATTGATTTTCCTTCAGATCCCACCACCCACCAGACCTAATCCAAAGCAACAGTGTGTCTCTGTCCCAAATGGAACTCCATCACCTACATAATGTAGTTAGAGCCATAGGGCTCTGGTCTAAAGTAGTGCACTATGTAGGGAATAGGGCTCTGGTCTAAAGTAGTGCACTATGTAGGGAATAGGGCACTGGTCTGAAGTAGTGCACTATGTAGGGAATAGGGCTCTGGTCTAAAGTAGTGCACTATGTAGGGAGTAGGGCTCTGGTCTAAAGTAGTGCACTATATAGGGAATAGGGGTCTGGTCTAAAGTAGTGCACTATACAGGGAATAGGGCTCTGGTCTAAAGTAGTGCACTATGTAGGGAATAGGGCTCTGATCTATAGTAGTGCACTCATGTAGGGAATAGGGCTCTGGTCTAAAGTAGTGCACTAAGTAGGAATAGGCTCTGGTCTAAAGTAGTGCACTATGTAGGGAGTAGGGCCTGGGTCTAAAAGTAGTGCACTATGTAGGGAGTAGGGCTCTGGTCTAAAGTAATGCACTATATAGGAATAGGGCTCTATTCCAAAGTAGTGCATTATGTAGGGAATAGGGTCATGGTCAAAGTAGTGCACTATGTAGGAATAGGGCCTCTGGTCTAAAGTAGTGCACTATACAGGAATAGGGCTCTGGTCTAAAGTAGTGCACTATGTAGGGAGTAGGGCTCTGGTCTAAAGTAGTGCACTATATAGGAATAGGGTTTGGTCTAAAGTAGAAAATTATGTAGGGAATAGGGCTCTGGTCTATAGTAGCACTATGTAGGGAATAGGGCTCTGGTCTAAAGTAGTGCACTATGTAGGGAATAGGGCTCTGGTCAAAGTAGTGCACTATGTAGGGAGTAGGGCTCTGGTCTAAAGTAGCACTATATAGGGAATAGGGCTCTATTCAAAGTAGCACTATGTAGGAATAGGGCTCTGCTCTCAAAGTAGTGCACTATGTAGGGAATAGGCCTGGTCTAAAGTAGTGCACTATATAGGAATAGGGCTCTGGTCTAAAGTAGTGCACTATACAGGAATAGGGCTCTGGTCTAAAGTAGTGCACTATGTAGGGAATAGGGCTCTGGTCTAAAGTAGTGCACTATGTAGGGAGTAGGGCTCTGATCTAAAGTAGTGCACTATATAGGGAATAGGGGTCTGGTCTAAAGTAGTGCACTATACAGGGAATAGGGCTCTGGTCTAAAGTAGTGCACTATGTAGGGAATAGGGCTCTGGTCTATAGTAGTGCACTATGTAGGGAATAGGGCTCTGGTCTAAAGTAGTGCACTATGTAGGGAATAGGGCTCTGGTCTAAAGTAGTGCACTATGTAGGGAGTAGGGCTCTGGTCTAAAGTAGTGCACTATGTAGGGAGTAGGGCTCTGGTCTAAAGTAATGCACTATATAGGGAATAGGGCTCTGGTCTAAAGTAGTGCACTATGTAGGGAATAGGGCTCTGGTCTAAAGTAGTGCACTATGTAGGGAATAGGGCTCTGGTCTAAAGTAGTGCACTATACAGGGAATAGGGCTCTGGTCTAAAGTAATGCACTATGTAGGGAGTAGGGCTCTGGTCTAAAGTAGTGCACTATATAGGGAATAGGGCTCTGGTCTAAAGTAGTGCACTATGTAGGGAATAGGGCTCTGGTCTATAGTAGTGCACTATGTAGGGAATAGGGCTCTGGTCTAAAGTAGTGCACTATGTAGGGAATAGGGCTCTGGTCTAAAGTAGTGCACTATGTAGGGAGTAGGGCTCTGGTCTAAAGTAGTGCACTATATAGGGAATAGGGCTCTGGTCTAAAGTAGTGCACTATGTAGGGAATAGGGCTCTGCTCTAAAGTAGTGCACTATGTAGGGAATAGGGCTCTGGTCTAAAGTAGTGCACTATATAGGGAATAGGGCTCTGGTCTAAAGTAGTGCACTATACAGGGAATAGGGCTCTGGTCTAAAGTAGTGCACTATGTAGGGAATAGGGCTCTGGTCTAAAGTAGTGCACTATGTAGGGAATAGGGCTCTGGACTAAAGTAGTGCACTATGTAGGGAGTAGGGCTCTGGTCTAAAGTAGTGCACTATATAGGGAATAGGGCTCTGGTCTAAAGTAGTGCACTATGTAGGGAATAGGGCTCTGGTCGAAAGTAGTGCACTATATAGGGAATAGGGTTCTGGTCTAAAGTAGTGCACTATGTAGGGAATAGGGGTCTGGTCTATAGTAGTGCACTATGTAGGGAATAGGGCTCTGCTCTAAAGTAGTGCACTATATAGGGAATAGGGCTCTGGTCTAAAGTAGTGCACTATGTAGGGAATAGGGCTCTGGTCTAAAGTAGTGCACTATACAGGGAATAGGGCTCTGGTCTAAAGTAGTGCACTATGTAGGGAATAGGGTGTACTCTGGTCTAAAGTAGTGCACTATACAGGGAATGGGGCTCTGGTCTAAAGTAGTGCACTATTTAGGGAATAGGGCTCTGGTCTAAAGTAGTGCACTATGTAGGGAGTAGGGCTCTGGTCTAAAGTAATGCACTATGTAGGGAATAGGGCTCTGGTCTAAAGTAGTGCACTATATAGTGAATAGGGCTCTGGTCTAAAGTAATGCACTATATAGGGAATAGGGCTCTGGTCTAAAGTAGTGCACTATGTAGGGAATAGGGCTCTGGTCTAAAGTAGTGCACTATATAGGGATTAGAGTCCTGGTCTAAGGTAGTGCACTATATAGGGAATATGGCCCTGGTCTAAAGTAGTGCACTATGTAGGGAATAGGGTGGACTCTGGTCTAAAGTAGTGCACTATATAGGGATTAGAGTCCTGGTCTAAGGTAGTGCACTATATAGGGAATATGGACCTGGTCTAAAGTAGTGCACTATATAGGGAATAGGGTCCTGGTCTAAGGTAGTGCACTATGAAGGGAATAGGGCCTGTGTGTTGGTAGACAGGTCTACTGAACAAGTGTAAAAAGGTCTATTCACTCTGAATGAGCCAAGTTCAGTAATAGAGATGCAAAGAGCAGTGAAATAGAGTCTGTTGTTGTCCCCCATCGCAGACTGTCAACCTATCACCCTGGAGCTCTCCCACAGCCCGGGACCATCTGGCTCTGAACATGAAATCATTCCAAAACAACTGTTCCACTATATCAGCAAAACCCTGTTCCTGTCTGAGTCCGCCTTCATGTTAAAGTATTTATTAACCGTCCTATCTCAATGCCTTATCTCTATGAACTCAATGACGGCTTTCAAGACGGAAGGCAGTGCGACCACTTCACAAATAATTCACTAAACTATAGAATAGAACAAGGCAGAATAGAACATGAAAACAGTATTTATATATTATGTTAATGGTCATCACTTGTGTTGCTGCCAACAACAACAACGGTGTTCTAGTAAACACGGCAACGGGACGGAAAATGCCTTGTCGTGCAGCAACGCAAAGCGACGCTCCTCCCGGTTCAGTCCTTCCAATGGAAACATCCTGTGCGTTATGACATCTTCATCAATCAGCTGATCAATGACGGCGAATGATTCTGCCCCGCCCCCTTTTGTAACTTCTGTTATCAATAGATGTGATAAAGATACGAAAAATCGGTGAAAATTAAATAGATAAGATGAATATTTTAATATGAATGAACTTGTTGTGTGAATAGATAAGATTAAATTAGTTTTTTTTTTTTTATATATGTGAAATGAGATGACTTTCTAGCAGACACAACTGATCAACAATGGCACCAAACTCGGCTAATAACCACTATAAAACTACGCCTGTTCTACGGCGTTAGTGTGCGTCCGCGTATAGCGCCGTGGATAGGCTGCTGTACCTGTTCTGCCATCCCTGTAGCAGGTTGGTGTATTTATTGAGGACCCCCTCCAGGCGCCGCTTGTGTGTTTGATGCGGAGTAGACGCGCTGCCCCCGGACACCCCACCACGGCTGCCTGCGGTGCCTGCCTCTGAGCCCAGGCTGTGCGGACACGGACCGCCAACTCCTCGGTCCGAACACCGTGCGGCCGGATTCCCATGGTAGGATGCGGGGTTGATCGTGTTGGAGCCTGGGTGCTTGTCCATAGTTGAGATTTAGGTTCAAAATAAGATTATCTTGTTTTAGAAGGTGGAAAACCGAACGAGAAGAAGATCGAATGCAGTGGAGATTCCAGAACAGGGTGATGACCACATTCTCCGTTAGTGCAGCTTCTTGGAGAATATGGACCCCTGTACTGACTTATGCTGAGAGAAGAAGAGAGGAGAAGAGGGGTATTCCGTGTCTTGCTGCGGTGTTGGTGTGTGGCTCTGACGTTTCTGCGTTTTTTTTTCTACTGGAAATCCCGGGTTGGTCACTCCCTTTGACTGCCAGCCAACCACGATACCGATGTACCTCTAGAATACAGGGCTATATGCAGGGCTAGAATACAGGGCTAGATGCAGGGCTAGAATACAGGGCTATATGCAGGGCTAGAATACAGGGTTATATGCAGGGCTAGAATACAGGGCTATATGCAGGGCTAGAATACAGGGCTATATGCAGGGCTATATGCAGGGCTAGAATACAGGGCTATATGCAGGGCTAGAATACAGGGCTATAT
>NW_027040385.1:260949-267071 GCF_034236695.1 Oncorhynchus nerka | reverse complement strand
GCCTTGTCTCTCTACTATATATTAATGTCTTAATGTCTAGTCTTCAATCAGTTACAACTACTTCTGCAGGGTTCTAGTTATTCAGCATCTCTCTCTACTATCTATTAATGTCTTCATGTCTAGTCTTCAATCAGTTACAACTACTTCTGCAGGGTTCTAGTTATTCAGCATCTCTCTCTACTATATATTAATGTCTTCATGTCTAGTCTTCAATCAGTTACAACTACTTCTGCAGGGTTCTAGTTATTCAGCATCTCTCTCTACTATCTATTAATGTCTTCATGTCTAGTCTTCAATCAGTTACAACAACTTCTACAGGGTTCTAGTTATTCAGGAAGTGTTTGTCCTGTGTGTCAGTGTGTGTCTAGAAAACAAGTCCACAGGGCCTTGGCCTGGCCTAGTTTGTTTCTGTCACCAGCTGGTTCTGTCTCTCTCCAGGGCAGCTAAACTCCCACGTCTGGCTTATGGTGTTTGAATATTTCAAGAGTGATGTTTTGCGGGGACATGATATGCTCTCCTCTCGGTACTCCCATCTCTGTCCCAGATTGAGTTAACGTCTGCAGGAGAGAGAAGGCTAATATCAGAGGGAGTAGAGTAGCCTAGTCTGGGTCTACTGTAGTGTCTGTCTGTCTGTCTGTCTGTCTGTCTGTCTGTCTGTCTGTCTGTCTGTCTGTCTGTCTGTCTGCCTGTCTGTCTGTCAGTGACAAGCCCTCATGTGGAGTTGAGACAGCAGTCTGACTGTCAGTGACAAGCCCTCATGTGGAGTTGAGACAGCAGTCTGACTGTCAGTGACAAGCCCTCATGTGGAGTTGAGACAGCAGTCTGACTGTCAGTGACAAGCCCTCATGTGGAGTTGAGACAGCAGTCTGACTGTCAGTGCCAAGCCCTCATGTGGAGTTGAGACAGCAGTCTGACTGTCAGTGACAAGCCCTCATGTGGAGTTGAGACAGTAGTCTGACTGTCAGTGACAAGCCCTCATGTGGAGTTGAGACAGCAGTCTGACTGTCAGTGACAAGCCCTCATGTGGAGTTGAGACAGCAGTCTGTCTGTCAGTGACAAGCCCTCATGTGGAGTTGAGACAGCAGTCTGTCTGTCAGTGACAAGCCCTCATATGTGGAGTTGAGACAGCAGTCTGTCTGTCAGTGACAAGCCCTCATATGTGGAGTTGAGACAGCAGTCTGTCTCTGTGTGTCTCTGAATGATGTTTTTACTAACAAACACATAATAAACAGATAGAAACCGTAGTAAACCACTAACCACTAACCACTAGTAATACCTCTCACTAACCACTAACCACTAACCACTAGTAATACCTCACACTAACCACTAACCACTAACCAGTAATACCTCCCAACCACTAACCACTAACCACTTAGTAATACCTCCTCACACTAACCACTAACCACTAACCACTAGTAATACCTAACCACTAACCACTAACCACTAGTAATACCTCTCACTAACCACTTTAACCACTAGTAATACCTCACACTAACCACTAACCACTAACCACTAGTAATACCCTCACCAACCACTAACCACTAACCACCAGTAATACCTCTCACTAACCACTAACCACTAGTAACACCTCTCACTAACCACTAACCACTAGTAATACCTCTCACTAACCACTAACCACTAGTAATACCTCACTAACCACTAACCACTAACCACTAGTAATACCTCACTAACCACTAACCACTAACCACTAGTAATACCCTCACACTAACCACTAAACTCACTCAACCACTCAGTAATACCTCACTAACCACTAACCACTAACCACTAGTAATACCTCACTAACCACTAACCACTAACCACTAACCACTAGTAATACTCACTCAACCACTAACAACTAACCACTAGTAATACCTTTCACTAACCACTAACCACTAACCACTAGTAATACCTCTCACTAACCACTAACCACTAACCACTAGTAATACCTCACTAACCACTAACCACTAGTAATACTCTCACTAACCACTAACCACTAGTAATACTCACTAACCACTAACCACTAACCACTAGTAATACCTCTCACTAATCACTAACCACTACCTCTCACTAACCACTAACCACTAACCACTAGTAATACCTCACTAACCACTAACCACTAGTAACACCTCTCACTTCAACTACTAACCACTAGTAACACCTCTCACTAACCACTAAACACTAGTAACACCTCTCATTTAACCACTAAACACTAGTAACATCTCTCACTAAACACTAGTAACACCTCTCACTAACCACTAAACACTAGTAACACTTCACTAACCACTAAACACTAGTAACACCTCACTAACCACTAGTAACACTTCCTACTAACCACTTCAAACACTAGTAAATTTCTCACTAACATACTTAAACACTAGTAACATCTCTCACTAAACACTAGTAACACTTCCTACCAACCACCAAACACTAGTAACACCTCTCACTAACCACTAGTAACACCTCTCACTAACCACTAAACACTAGTAACACCTCTCACTAACCACTAGTAACACCTCTCACTAACCACTAAACACTAGTAACACCTCACTAAACACTCAGTAACACCTCTCACTAACCACTAGTAACACCTCTCACTAACCACTAAAAACACCAGTAACACCTCTCACCAACCACCAGTAACACTTCTCACTAACCACTAGTAACACCTCTCACTAACCACTAAACACTAGTAATGACTTCACTAAACACTAGTACACTCTCACTAAAATACTAGTAACATCTCACTCACTAAACACACTAGTAACACCTCTCACTAAACACTAGTAACACCTTCACTAACCACTAAACACTAGTAACATCTCTCACTAACCACTAGTAACACCTCCTCACTAACCACTAAACACTAGTAACACTAACACCTCTCACTAACCACTAAAACACTAGTAACACCTTCAAACCACTCAAACACTAGTAACACCTCTCACTAACCACTAACCACTCACCAAACACTCAGTAACACCTCTCACTAAACACTAACTAAACACTAAACACTCAGTAACCACTAAACACTAGTAACACCTCTCACTAACCACTAGTAACACCTCTCACTAACCACTAAACACTAGTAACACCTCTCACTAACCACTAAACACTAGTAACATCTCTCACTAAACACTAGTAACACCTCTCACTAAACACTAGTAACACCTCTCACTAACCACTAGTAACACCTCTCACTAACCACTAGTAACACCTCTCACTAACCACTAGTAACACCTCTCACTAACCACTAGTAACACCTCTCACTAACCACTAAACACTAGTAACACCTCTCACTAAACACTAGTAACACCTCTCACTAACCACTAGTAACACCTCTCACTAACCACTAAACACTAGTAACACCTCTCACTAACCACTAAACACTAGTAACACCTCTCACTAACCACTAACCACTAGTAACACGTCTCGCTAACCACTAAACACTAGTAACACCTCTCACTAACCACTAGTAACACCTCTCACTAACCACTAAACACTAGTAACACCTCTCACTAACCACTAGTAACACGTCTCGCTAACCACTAAACACTAGTGACACCTAGTGTCACCTCTCTCTCCATGAAACTAGTTGCCTCCTCACTCCTCTCCACTCCTCTCACTCCTCTCTGTCAATGTCGTCTTTCAGGTTGTCTCACTTCCTTTGATCTGTTCTCTCACGTTGCCCTGTAAAACAAATGGAAGGAGAAACACTATTGAACCATGTAGCTGTCTCTTGTCCCCACAGGGAATAGACGAGGGTCCGGAGGGCCTGAAGCTCATCTCGGACATAATCAGGGAGAAGATGGCTATAGACGTCAGTGTTCTGATGGGAGCTAACATCGCCAACGAGGTGGCAGCAGAGAAGTTCTGTGAGACCACCATCGGTAAGAAAACCCCCAGGATCATTTATCAACATAATTGCCAAGACATTTCTATACAGGAATGTAAAACAAAGCTGTGAAGTTAATTTGATAACTATATGGAATGAGATAGATAGTAATTACGACAAAGCTTTGACAGCGATGGAGTGATAGGCTGGCTATGTGTTGGGATGTAAAAACATGTTGGCTTTACCAGGCAGTAAGATCATGGAGAACGGCCTGCTCTTCAAGGAGCTCCTGCAGACTCCTAACTTCAGGATCACAGTGGTGGACGATGCAGACACTGTAGAGCTCTGTGGAGCCCTGAAGGTAACTCTAATACACTGTAGAGCTCTGTGGAGCCCTGTAGGTAACTCTAATACACTGTAGAGCCCTGTAGGTAACTCTAATACACTGTAGAGCTCTGTGGAGCCCTGAAGGTAACTCTAATACACTGTAGAGCTCTGTGGAGCCCTGAAGGTAACTCTAATACACTGTAGAGCTCTGTGGAGCCCTGAAGGTAACTCTAATACACTTTAGAGCCCTGTAGGTAACTCTAATACACTGTAGAGCTCTGTGGAGCCCTGTAGGTAACTCTAATACACTGTAGAGCTCTGTGGAGCCCTGAAGGTAACTCTAATACACTGTAGAGCTCTGTGGAGCCCTGTAGGTAACTGTAATACACTGTAGAGCTCTGTGGAGCCCTGAATGTAACTCTAATACACTGTAGAGCTCTGTGGAGTCCTGAAGGTAACTCTAATACACTGTAGAGCTCTGTGGAGCCCTGTAGGTAACTCTAATACACTGTAGAGCTCTGTGGAGCCCTCAAGGTAACTCTAATACACTAGAGCTCTGTGGAGCCCTGAAGGTAACTCTAATACACTGTAGAGCTCTGTGGAGCCCTGTAGGTAACTCTAATACACTGTGGAGCCATGTAGGTAACTCTAATACACTGTAGAGCCCTGTAGGTAACTCTAATACACTGTAGAGCTCTGTGGAGCCCTGAAGGTAACTCTAATACACTGTAGAGCTCTGTAGAGCCCTGTAGGTAACTCTAATACACTGTGGAGCCATGTAGGTAACTCTAATACACTGTAGAGCTCTGTGGAGCCCTGAAGGTAACTATAATACACTGTAGAGCTCTGTAGGTAACTCTAATACACTGTAGAGCTCTGTGGAGCGCTGTAGGTAACTCTAATACACTGTAGAGCTCTGTGGAGCCCTCAAGGTAACTCTAATACACTAGAGCTCTGTGGAGCCCTGAAGGTAACTCTAATACACTGTAGAGCTCTGTGGAGCCCTGTAGGTAACTCTAATACACTGTGGAGCCATGTAGGTAACTCTAATACACTGTAGAGCCCTGTAGGTAACTCTAATACACTGTAGAGCTCTGTGGAGCCCTGAAGGTAACTCTAATACACTGTAGAGCTCTGTAGAGCCCTGTAGGTAACTCTAATACACTGTGGAGCCATGTAGGTAACTCTAATACACTGTAGAGCTCTGTGGAGCCCTGAAGGTAACTATAATACACTGTAGAGCTCTGTAGGTAACTCTAATACACTGTAGAGCTCTGTGGAGCGCTGTAGGTAACTCTAATACACTGTAGAGCTCTGTGGAGCCCTGAAGGTAACTCTAATATACTGTAGAGCTCTGTGGAGCCCTGAAGGTAACTCTAATACACTATAGAGCCCTGTAGGTAACTCTAATACACTGTAGAGCTCTGTAGAGCCCTGTAGGTAACTCTAATACACTGTGGAGCCATGTAGGTAACACTAATACACTGTAGAGCTCTGTGGAGCTCTGAAGGTAACTCTAATACACTGTGGAGCCCTGAAGGTAACTCTAATACACTGTAGAGCTCTGTGGAGCGCTGTAGGTAACTCTCATACACTGTAGAGCTCTGTGGAGCCCTGTAGGTAACTCTAATACACTGTACAGCTCTGTGGAGCCCTGAAGGTAACTGTAATACACTGTAGAGCTCTGTAGAGCCCTGTAGGTAACTCTAATACACTGTGAAGCCCTGTAGGTAACTGTAATACACTGTAGAGCTCTGTAGAGCCCTGTAGGTAACTCTAATCCACTGTAGAGCCCTGTAGGTAACTCTAATACACTGTGGAGCCCTGTAGGTAACTCTAATACACTGTGGAGCCCTGTAGGTAACTCTAATACACTGTAGAGCTCTGTGGAGCCCTGTAGGTAACTCTAATACACTGTAGAGCTCTGTGGAGCCCTGAAGGTAACTCTAATACACTGTAGAGC
>NW_027040385.1:174275-260449 GCF_034236695.1 Oncorhynchus nerka | reverse complement strand
GTAATTAGTTCTCTCTCTCCATACTAGTGTGTGTAATTAGTTCTCTCCTCCCTACTAGTGTGTGTAATTAGTTCTCTCTCTCTCCCTACTAGTGTGTGTAATTAGTTCTCTCTCTCCATACTAGTGTGTGTAATTAGTTCTCTCTCTCCCTACTAGTGTGTGTAAGCGCTGCATTAGGAAGATGGACCACCACTGTCCCTGGGTTAACAACTGTGTGGGAGAGAACAACCAGAAGTTCTTTGTGCTCTTCACAGTACGTACCAGTCTATACTTTACATAGTGGAACGTTCCATACTGTAGACACCATTTACACCTTCAGCCAGCTGCAATAACACAGACCAGTAGCCAACACACACTACCTATTGGAAAGTTAGGAATTAAGATGTTTTTAAGTTGTCAAATGCACTGAAAATGACTTACAGTTTGTGTGACTAACGTTCCATATCCACCCATCTCATGGGGAAACTGTTCCATACCCACCCATCTCATGGGAAACTGTTCCATACCCGCCCATCTCATGGAGAAACTGTTCCATACCCACCCATCTCATGGGGAAACTGTTCAATACCCACCCATCTCATGGGGAAACTGTTCCATACCCACCCATCTCATGGGGAAACTGTTCCATACCCACCCATCTCATGGGAAACTGTTCCATACCCGCCCATCTCAAGGGAACTGTTTAATACCCACCCATCTCATGGGGAAACTGTTCCATACCCGCCCATCTCATGGGAAACTGTTCCATACCCACCCATCTCATGGGGAAACTGTTCCATACCCGCCCATCTCATGGGGAAACTGTTCCATACCCACCCATCTCATGGGGAAACTGTTCCATACCCACCCATCTCATGGGGAAACTGTTCCATACCCACCCATCTCATGGGGAAACTGTTCCATACCCACCCATCTCATGGGGAAACTGTTCCATACCCACCCATCTCATGGGGAAACTGTTCCATACCCACCCATCTCTTGGGGAAACTGTTCCATACCCACCCATCTCATGGGGAAACTGTTCCATACCCGCCCATCTCAAGGGAACTGTTTAATACCCACCCATCTCATGGGGAAACTGTTCCATACCCACCCATCTCATGGGAAACTGTTCCATACCCACCCATCTCATGGGGAAACTGTTCCATACCCACCCATCTCATGGGGAAACTGTTCCATACCCGCCCATCTCATGGGGAAACTGTTCCATACCCACCCATCTCATGGGGAAACTGTTCCATACCCGCCCATCTCATGGGGAAACTGTTCCATACCCGCCCATCTCATGGGGAAACTGTTCCATACCCGCCCATCTCATGGGGAAACTGTTCCATACCCACCCATCTCATGGGGAAACTGTTCCATACCCACCCATCTCATGGGAACTGTTTAATTCCCGCCCATCTCAAGGGAAACTGTTTAATTCCCGCCCATCTCAAGGGAAACTGTTCCGTAGTACCCGGTCTTACCATGAGTCTGTGTGTTCCAGATGTACATCGCACTCATCTCCCTCCACTCTCTGGTGATGGTGGTCTTCCACTTCCTGTACTGCTTCGAAGATGATTGGACAAGTAAGTGCTTTTGACCTTTTTTTTATATATATATTTTTTTACCTGGCTTCTCATTGGTTTGATGTAGATCTCATGACAACACAATGATCTTTCAATCAGCTCCTGTCAACCATAACAATGGTGTCTGGTTGTGTTCTTAACTTCTTAGTGATCCCTTCCCGCTCGTTAACGGGATTGATTTGACAACATCCTGTGAAATTGCAGCGCGCCAAATTCAAAAACAGAAATACTCATTATAAGAATTCATAAAACATATACAAGTGTTATACATCAAAATAAAGCTTAACTTCTTGTTAATCCAGCCGCCGTGTCAGATTTCAAAAAGGCTTTACGGCGAAAGCAGACCATGCGATTATATGAGGACAGCGCTCCGCAATCACATGAAAATCAGGTTTTCACCAGGCAGGTGTGCGACAAAAGTCAGAAATAGCGATTTAATTGATGCCTTTCCTTTGAAGATCTTCTTCTGTTGGCACTCCAAAAGGTCCCAGAAACATCACAAATGGTATTTTTGTTCAATAATGTCCTTCTTTATGTCACAAAAATGTGAATTTATTTGTCGCGTTTGATTAAGAAATACACCGGTTCCAACTCGCCCAACATGACTACAAAGTATCTAAGTTACCTGTAAACTTGGTCCAAACATTTCAAACAACGTTCCTAATCCAACCTCAGGTATCCTAAAACGTAAATAATCGATCCAATTTAAGACGGGATATACCGTGTTCAATACCGGATAAATACAACATGGAGCCCGTTCCAGTTTACGCGCACCAAAGAGAAGAGTCCACTTGGCTTGACACTCACAAAGAACAGCCCTACTTCCTCATTTCTCAAAAGAAAAACATCAACCAATTTCTAAAGACTGTTGACATCTAGTGGAAGCCATAGGAACTGCAGCCAGGTTCCTATTAAATTGAGCTTCCCATAGAAAACCAATTGAAAACACATTGAGCTCAATTTTGTTTTCTTCCTGGATGGATTGTCCTCAGGATTTCACATGCCAAATCAGTTCTGTTATACTCAGACATTATTTTAACAGTTTTAGAAACTTTAGAGTGTTCTATCCAAATCTACCAATTATATGCATATCCTAGCTTTTGGGCCTGAGTAGCAGGCAGTTTACTTTGGGCTCGCTTTTCATCCGGACGTAAATACCTGCACATGAGATAGTGCCCCCTATCCCTAAGAAGTTAAGTAAATCAGATGAGGCCATACCCACCCGTCTCATGGGGAAACTGTCCAATACCCACCTATCTCAGTAACTCCTAGTTAATCTTCCTCTAGTAAAGTCATAAAGAACAGTCCTTTTTAGTTTGACGTCTTGTACTTCCTGACACTCAGGTATTCCTTCTGGTCACTGGCACTGAGCCGCGCGCGTCCTCTCTGTTGGGCACTGAGCCGCGCGCGTCCTCTCTGTTGGGCACTGAGCCGCGCGCGTCCTCTCTGTTGGGCACTGAGCCGCGCGCGTCCTCTCTGTTGGGCACTGAGCCGCGCGCGTCCTCTCTGTTGGGCACTGAGCCGCGCGCGTCCTCTCTGTTGGGCACTGAGCCGCGCGCCCTCTCTGTTGGGCACTGAGCCGCGCGCGTCCTCTCTGTTGGGCACTGAGCCGCGCGCGTCCTCTCTGTTGGGCACTGAGCCGCGCGCGTCCTCTCTGTTGGGCACTGAGCCGCGCGCGTCCTCTCTGTTGGGCACTGAGCCGCGCGCGGCCGCTCTGTAAAGGTAGTTTATTCCCAGAAGCTCAGAGAATATGGAGTCTCCTTGTTTCCACATAGTGTATAACTCTGCAGTGCTACAGTATGTTGCTCAGTTAGTGTACGACTGTCTGTGTGTCTGATATAAACTCTGCATATTGTTCCATTTGAAAAGCCCCAAAAGTTTATTGGCACATTGACCCATGTCGCGTGCCGTAGTTTTGAATAACTCTGTAGATGGTGCTAAAACAATGACGTCATAACTGAATCCTGACGTTTTTATTCACCTTTGCCATCGTCCCAGTCATCTATCTGATAAGACTGATGTACAACATTTTTTAAATTTAATTTTACCTTTTATTTTACTAGGCAAGTCAGTTAAGAACAAATTCTTATTTTCAATGACGGCCTAGGAACAGTGGGTTAACTGCCTGTTCAGGGGCAGAACGACAGATTTGTACCTTGTCAGCTCGGGGATTCGAACTTGCAACCTTTCGGTTACTAGTCCAACGCTCTAACCACTAGGCTACCCTGCAACCCCAAGCATCCAGCTGCTTAGACCACATCAACCCGTTTAGAAATATTGCCTCCACTGTGGTGTGAGTGTAAACGTGTGTCTCTCCCCCCCCTTCCTGAACTCCAACTCCCAGAGTGCAGTTCCTTCTCACCTCCTGCGACCGTCATCCTCCTCATCCTCCTGTGCTTTGAGGCCCTCCTCTTCCTCATCTTCACCTCTGTGATGTTCGGGACTCAGGTCCATTCCATCTGTACAGACGAGACGGTACGTAAGACCAGCGTGTTCCCCTCTTCCTCCCCTTCACCTCCTCGTCTTCATCAAGACCTGGATTAAATACATCATGTTATGTCAAAATGCTTTAGGTGTGTTTTATATAGCTTGACTGATGTGCAGGGTGGCGTTTTGCACTTTTGGGACTATTCCATTTGGCGTTTCAGCTAGGCCTAATTCCATTTGTATGGACAAACTTCATCAAGCGCACCTGCCAAGTATTTGACCTAATGTATTTAAGCCAAGTCTGCTCCCCAACTGCTGTTGCTTTGGTGCTTATCTACTGTATGTATGACCTGTGAACCTTAACCTCTCTACAGCAGCTTACCCGTACAGAGGTGATTCCTAACTTCCACTTTGAGGGGAAATTTTCACTTAGTGTCCTGAAAGTTGGACTTAGGTGGAAGTTAGTGTCTGAGAGTGTAGAGAGAAGGCTCTGCTGTGTCCTGAAAGTTGGACTTAGGTGGAAGTTAGTGTCTGAGAGTGTAGAGAGAAGGCTCTGCTGTGTCCTGAAAGTTGGACTTAGGTGGAAGTTAGTGTCTGAGAGTGTAGAGAGAAGGCTCTGCTGTGTCCTGAAAGTTGGACTTAGGTGGAAGTTAGTGTCTGAGAGTGTAGAGAGGAGGCTCTGCTTTGTAGTCAGATCATCTCTGAGTGGGATTTATGAGTCCAGTCTTGTTTCTACAGTAAACAGACATTTTCTTATATAAAGGAAGTATTCAACTTGAAACAGCTCAAGGCTTGCTGATAGGAAGAAACGTGTATCTGTGTGAGAGGATCAGTTTCCTCTCTTGAACCGTCATAAACCATGTAGTTAGTAGACTGTAGACCTCTCTGTGTGTTCTATGGTAGACTGTAGAACTCTCTGTGTGTTCTATGGTAGACTGTAGACCTCTCTGTGTGTTCTATGGTAGACTGTAGACCTCTCTGTGTGTTCTATGGTAGACTGTAGACCTCTGTGTGTTCTATGGTAGACTGTAGACCTCTCTGTGTGTTCTATAGACTGTAGACCTGTGTTTCTATGGTAGACTGTAGACTCTCTCTATGGTAGACTGTAGACCTCTCTGTGTGTTCTATGGTAGACTGTAGACCTCTCTGTGTGTTCTATGGTAGACTGTAGACCTCTCTGTGTGTTCTATAACTGTAGACCTCTCTGTGTGTTCTATGGTAGACTGTAGACCTCTCTGTGTGTCTATGGTAGACTGTGTGTTCTAGAGACTGTAGACCTCTCTGTGTGTTCTATGGTAGACTGTAGACTCTCTGTGTGTTCTATGGTAGACTGTAGACCTCTCTGTGTGTTCTATGGTAGACTGTAGACCTCTCTGTGTGTTCTATGGTAGACTGTAGACCTCTGTGTGTTCTATGGTAGACTGTAGACCTCTCTGTGTTCTATGGTAGACTGTAGACCTCTCTGTGTGTTCTATGGTAGACTGTAGACCTCTCTGTGTGTTCTATGGTAGACTGTAGACCTCTGTGTGTTCTATGGTAGACTGTAGACCTCTCTGTGTGTTCTATGTAGACTGTAGACTGTGTGTTCTAGAGACTCTCTGTGTGTTCTATGGTAGACTGTAGACCTCTCTGTGTGTTCTATGGTAGACTGTAGACCTCTCTGTGTGTTCTATGGTAGACTGTAGACCTCTCTGTGTGTTCTATGGTAGACTGTAGACCTCTCTGTGTGTTCTATGGTAGACTGTAGACCTCTCTGTGTGTTCTATGGTAGACTGTAGACCTCTCTGACTGTAGACCTCTCTGTGTGTTCTATGGTAGACTGTAGACCTCTCTGTGTGTTCTATGGTAGACTGTAGACCTCTCTGTGTGTTCTATGGTAGACTGTAGAACTCTCTGTGTGTTCTATGGTAGACTGTAGACCTCTCTGTGTGTTCTATGGTAGACTGTAGACCTCTCTGTGTGTTCTATGGTAGACTGTAGACCTCTCTGTGTGTTCTATGGTAGACTGTAGACCTCTCTGTGTGTTCTATGGTAGACTGTAGACCTCTGTGTGTTCTATGGTAGACTGTAGACCTCTGTGTGTTCTATGGTAGACTGTAGACTCTCTGTGTGTTCTATGGTAGACTGTAGACCTCTGTGTGTTCTATGGTAGACTGTAGACCTCTCTGTGTGTTCTATGGTAGACTGTAGACCTCTGTGTGTTCTATAGTAGACTGTAGACCTCTCTGTGTGTTCTATAGTAGACTGTAGACCTCTCTGTGTGTTCTATGGTAGACTGTAGACCTCTCTGTGTGTTCTATAGTAGACTGTAGACCTCTGTGTGTTCTATGGTAGACTGTAGACCTCTGTGTGTTCTATGGTAGACTGTAGACCTCTCTGTGCATGTCTGTACAACGTTTAGTGCTTTAAAACTAACTAAACTAACTCTGCTTTCTTGCTCTAACGTATTTTTTGTCTGCAACGTCAGGCCTGATTGCGTAGTCGGGGGCCCGGGTGGGCGTAGTCGGGGGCCCGGGTGGGCGTAGTCGGGGGCCCCGGGTGGGCGTAGTCGGGGGCCCGGGTGGGCGTAGTCGGGGGCTTGGGTTGTATTCCTAGAAGTTAAATTTTCTATGGCTGTATTCTCTCTCATGGAGCCTCAAGTGGGGAAGGATGTTCATTAGACTTCAGTGTGTTGACATTTGGTCAATTACATTCCATTCAGGAAGTTTTCAGACCCTTTGCCTTTTTCCACATTTTGTTACGTTACAGCCGTATTCTAAAATGTATTTAAAAATAAACAGAAATATTACTTATTTACATTTAGTATTCAGACCTTTTGCTATGAGACTCTAAATGGAGCTCAGGTGCATCCTGTTTCCATTGATCATCCTTGAGATGTTTCTACAACTTGATTGGAGTCCACCTGTGGTAAATTCAATTGATTGGACATGATTTGGAAAGGCACAAACCTGTCTGTATAAGGTCTCACAGTTGACAGTGAATATCAGAGCCAAAAACCAAGCCGTGAGGTCTAAGGAATTGTCCAGAGAGCTCCGAGACAGAATTGTTTTGAGGGACAGATCTAGGAAAGGGTACCAAAACATTCCTGTAGCATTGAAGGTCCACAAGAACACAGTGGCCTCCTTCATTCTTAAATGGAAGAAGTTTGGAACCACCAAGACTCTTCCTAGAGCTGGCTGCCCGGCCAAACTGAGCAATTGGGGGAGAAGGGCCTTGGTCAGGGAGGTGACCAAGAACCCGATGGTCACTCTGACAGAGCTCAAGGGTTCCTCTGTGGAGATGGGAGAACCTTCCAGAAGGACAACCATCTCTGCAGCATTCCACCAATCAGGACTTTATGGTAGAGTGGGCAAACGGAAACCACTCCTCAGTAAAAGGCACAAGACAGCCCACTTGGAGTTTGCCAAAAGGCCCCTATAGGACTCTGATCATGAGAAACAAGATTTTCTGGTCTGATGAAACCAAGATTGAACTATTTTGACCTGAATGCCAAGTTGGTGAAGCATGGTGGTGGCACCATCATGCTGTGGGGATGTTTTACAGCAGCACGGAGTGGGAGACTAGTCAGGATCGAGGCAAAGATGAACTGAGCAAAGTACAGAGAGATCCTTGATGAAAACCTGCTCCAGAGCACTCAGGACCTCAGACTGGGGCGTAGGTTCACCTTCCAACAGGACAACGACCCCAAGACAACGCAGGAGTGACTTTGGGACAAGTCTCTGAATGTCCTTGAGTGGCCCAGCCAGAGCCCGGACTTGAATCCGATCTCATATCTCTGGAGAGACCTGAAAATAGCTGAACAGCAAAGCTCCCCCTCCAACCTGACAGAGCTTGAGAGGATCTGCAGAGAAGAATGGGAGAAACTCCCCAAATACAGGTGTTCCAAGCTTGTAGCGTCATACCCAAGAAGACTGGAGGCTGTAATCACTGTCAAAGGTGCTTCAACAAAGTACTGAGTAAAGGGTCTGAATACTTATGTAACGGTGATATTTGAGTTTTTATTTTTTATTTAATACATTTGCAAAAATGTCTAAACCTGTTTTTGCTTTGTCATTATGGGGTTATGTTTGTAGATTGAGGATTTTAATTCTATTAATTTTAGAATGAGGCTGTAAAGTAACAAAATTTGGAAAAAGTCAAGGGGTCTGAATACTTTCCGAATGCACTGTAGTGACCCATAGGACGCCTATGGTCATTTAGTCTGTACATTAGCCTGTGGTCATTTAGTCTGTACATTAGCCTGTGGTCATTTAGTCTGTACATTAGCCTGTGGTCATTTAGTCTGTACATTAGCCTGTGGTCATTTAGTCTGTACATTAGCCTGGTCATTTAGTCTGTCATTTAGCCATTAGCCTGGTCATTTAGTCTGTACATTAGCCTGTGGTCATTTAGTCTGTACATTAGCCTGTGGTCATTTAGTCAGTACATTAGCCTGTGGTCATTTAGTCAGTACATTAGCCTGTGGTCATTTAGTCTGTACATTAGCCTGTGGTCATTTAGTCTGTACATTAGCCTGTGGTCATTTAGTCTGTACATTAGCCTGTGGTCATTTAGTCTGTACATTAGCCTGTGGTCATTTAGTCTGTACATTAGCCTGTGGTCATTTAGTCTGTACATTAGCCTGTGGTCATTTAGTCAGTACATTAGCCTGTGGTCATTTAGTCAGTACATTAGCCTGTGGTCATTTAGTCACATTAGCCTGTGGTCATTTAGTCTGTCATTTAGTCTGTACATTAGCCTGTGGTCATTTAGTCAGTACATTAGCCTGTGGTCATTTAGTCTGTACATTAGCCTGTGGTCATTTAGTCTGTACATTAGCCTGTGGTCATTTAGTCTGTACATTAGCCTGTGGTCATTTAGTCTGTACATTAGCCTGTGGTCATTTAGTCTGTACATTAGCCTGTGGTCATTTAGTCTGTACATTAGCCTGTGGTCATTTAGTCTGTACATTAGCCTGTGGTCATTTAGTCAGTACATTAGCCTGTGGTCATTTAGTCTGTACATTAGCCTGTGGTCATTTAGTCTGTACATTAGCATTAGCCTGTGGTCATTTAGTCTGTACATTAGCCTGTGGTCATTTAGTCTGTACATTAGCCTGTCATTTAGGTCATTTAGTCATGTATTTAGTCCATTAGCCTGGTCATTTAGTCATTAGCCTGTGGTCATTTAGTCTGTACATTAGCCTGTGGTCATTTAGTCTGTACATTAGCCTGTGGTCATTTAGTCTGTACATTAGCCTGTGGTCATTTAGTCTGTACATTAGCCTGTGGTCATTTAGTCTGTACATTAGCCTGTGGTCATTTAGTCTGTACATTAGCCTATGGTCATTTAGTCTGTACATTAGCCTGTGGTCATTTAGTCTGTACATTAGCCTGTGGTCATTTAGTCTGTACATTAGCCTGTGGTCATTTAGTCATAACTTAAGCCACTTTGTAACTTTAGATTTGAAAGAGTGGTTTTAAATCAAAAGGAAAAAAGCAAAGGGGGGTCCTGTGATTAGTCAGTCAGAATGTCAATCAGGGAGCAAGAAGTTTGATTGGTTCACAGTACACTGAAGTTTGGTTGTGTCTCGTTTTTCCAGGGCATAGAACAGTTGAAAAAGGAGGAGAGAAGATGGGGTAAAAAAACTAAGTGGATGAACACGAAGGCGGTATTTGGACACCCCTTCTCCATATTCTGGTTTGTCCCGTTGACCCAACCTGGCAAGGCCCATGGGAAGGCTGAATCCTACCAGTATGTGGTCTGAGCTTAGCCACCCGGGGGGAAAACAGACTCTGAGACAGAGGTGTGTTAACACTAACCACCCCATCCCTCCACCTCACCCTGACTCTCCTCCCCAACACTCCTTGACAATGCTGAACGTGATTGTAATCCCTCATAACTCTGAACAACTTCATCACTTCTATATTGCCACAGTTTTTTTTTATGTTGCTTGGGAACAAAAGTCAAGTGGAGTTGCTGAGAAAAATATATCTATTATAAAACGTTTCAAATGTGCCTGTTTTTCACTCTTATGTATGTTGTTGATTTGTTCTGGTTTTCTGAATCACTTTTCCCTCTGTCCCCCCCCCTCTCTCTGTGTCTCTCCTCCCCGTCTCTCTCCAACCCCCCTCTCTCTGTGTCTCTCTCCTTCCCCTTCTCTCCTCCCCCTCTCTCTGTGTCTCTCCCTCCCCCTCTCCCCCTCCCCTTCTCTCTCCTCCCCTTCTGTCTCCCCCTCCTCCCCCTCTCTGTCTCCCCCTCTCTCTGTGTCTCCCCCCCCTCTCTCTGTCCTCCCCCTTCTCTCTCTCCCCCTCTCTCTGTGTCCCCCCTCTCTGTGTCTCTCTCCTCCCCGTCTCTCCAACCCCCTCTCTCTCTGTCTCCCTCCCCCTCTCTCCTCCCCCTCTCTCTGTGTCTCTCCCTCCCCTTCTCTCTCCTCCCCCTCCCCCTCTCTCTGTCTCTCCCTCCCTCTCTCTCTCCCTCCCCCTCTCTGTCTCCCCCTCCCCTTCTCTCTCCCTCCTCTCTGTCTCTCCTCCCCTTCTCTCTCCTCCCCCTCTCTCTGTGTCTCTCCCTCCCCCTCTCTCTGTGTCTCTCCCTCCCCCTCTCTCTGTGTCTCTTCCCCCCTCTCTCTCTGTGTCTCTTCTCTCTCTCTCTCCGAGTGCCAGTTTGTTGGTGCTATCATGTCCAAGTCAGGAGTTGGCATAATAGCACAAACCGATCTGGCACTCAGGCTACATTCCGTCCTCCTGTCGGCCAAAAACTGAACCCCTCCTGCCTTGTGATTCTTCTTCTCTGATACATAACTAACCCAGCACAGAGGAACACCACTAGGCCTGTACAGTTGACTGTTTGGAGAGGCTTTTAAAAGCCAGGTGGAAGTATAGTGTGTGGAGGATCAGTAGGTTAGCCCTCTTACTTTGTTAAACACTCATATTTTCTTGTGTTTTTTAAAGAAAGTTACTGTCCACATGCGGCTCATTTTTAAAGTTTATTCTTCTTTAGGAACAACAAAACATGGTGTTTCAGAATATTTGTGTAAAAGTTGGCGTTGACTCATTTGATCTTTCTCATTTCTATGTGCCAAGTTCTACATATAAAAGGGTTTTATTTATTCTGTAGTTTTCTCCAGAATTTACGTTTTTATGTTGTGAATTAAAACGTTTAATTTTGAGTTATTCAGGAGACGTGTAAACCAGAAGGTCGTGATTCACAAAACGAACTAAACAAGTTCAATTATATTTTGCGAAGTAAAATTTAAAAGGGGAGTATTACTAAATACTACAATATTAACCAACAAAACTGATTGTACAGTAGTAGTACTCCAATATCAGCGTCGAAATATATCAAGCTACACGTCATAAATCATGACAAATATGCACTTTTCCTGAGATTTTATCGATCAGCGGAGTTTCTAATAAAGGTTCCTTTTTCTCCTGTGATCTTTTTGTTTGCTTGAAGAAAAAAACTGAATTGGTCCCGTTTTCCCAGACAGACACAGATTAAAAATAATCAAGTCCTAGAATTAAAGAAAATCTCTTTCAATCTCTCTTGATAAGGCTTTTGAGTCGTGGACGAGGTGTAATCTGTGTCTGGGGAAACCGGTCCGTTATGTCATCTGTGTCTGGGGAAACGGGTCCGTTATGTCATCTGTGTCTGGGGAACGGGTCCGTTATGTCATCTGTGTCTGGGGAACCGGTCCGTTATGTCATCTGTGTCTGGGGAACCGGTCCGTTATGTCATCTGTGTCTGGGGAACGGTCCGTTATGTCATCTGTGTCTGGGGGAACCGGTCCGTTATGTCATCTGTGTCTGGGGGAACCGGTCCGTTATGTCATCTGTATCTGGGGGAACCGGTCCATTATGTAATTTGTTCTTCATCTGTGTCTGGGGGAACCGGTCCATTATGTAATTTGTTCTTCATCTGTGTCTGGGGGAACCGGTCCATTGTGTAATTTGTTCTTCATCTGTGTCTGGGGGAACCGGTCCATTATGTAATTTGTTCTTCATCTGTGTCTGGGGGAACCGGTCCATTATGTAATTTGTTCTTCATCTGTGTCTGGGGGAACCGGTCCATTATGTAATTTGTTCTTCATCTGTGTCTGGGGGAACCGGTCCGTTATGTCATCTGTGTCTGGGGGAACCGGTCCATTATGTAATTTGTTCTTCATCTGTGTCTGGGGATCCGTTATGTCATCTGTGTCTGGGGGAACCGGTCCGTTATGTCATCTGTGTCTGGGGAACCGGTCCGTTATGTCATCTGTGTCTGGGGAACCGGTCCGTTATGTCATCTGTGTCTGGGGAAACCGGTCCGTTATGTCATCTGTGTCTGGGGAACCGGTCCGTTATGTCATTTGTTCTTCATCTGTGTCTGGGGGAACCGGTCCGTTATGTCATTTGTTCTTCATCTGTGTCTGGGGGAACCGGTCCGTTATGTCATTTGTTCTTCATCTGTGTCTGGGGGAACCGGTCCGTTATGTCATCTGTGTCTGGGGGAACCGGTCCGTTATGTCATTTGTTCTTCATCTGTGTCTGGGGGAACCGGTCCGTTATGTCATCTGTGTCTGGGGGAACCGGTCCGTTATGTCATCTGTGTCTGGGGGAACCGGTCCGTTATGTCATCTGTGTCTGGGGGAACCGGTCCATTATGTAATTTGTTCTTCATCTGTATCTGGGGGAACCGGTCCGTTATGTCATCTGTGTCTGGGGAACCGGTCCATTATGTAATTTGTTCTTCATCTGTGTCTGGGGGAACTGGTCCGTTATGTCATTTGTTCTTCATCTGTGTCTGGGGGAACCGGTCCGTTATGTCATTTGTTCTTCATCTGTGTCTGGGGGAACCGGTCCGTTATGTCATTTGTTCTTCATCTGTGTCTGGGGGAACCGGTCCGTTATGTCATCTGTGTCTGGGGGAACCGGTCCGTTATGTCATCTGTGTCTGGGGGAACCGGTCCGTTATGTCATCTGTGTCTGGGGGAACCGGTCCGTTATGTCATCTGTATCTGGGGGAACCGGTCCATTATGTAATTTGTTCTTCATCTGTGTCTGGGGGAACCGGTCCATTATGTAATTTGTTCTTCATCTGTGTCTGGGGGAACCGGTCCATTATGTAATTTGTTCTTCATCTGTGTCTGGGGGAACCGGTCCATTATGTAATTTGTTCTTCATCTGTGTCTGGGGGAACCGGTCCATTATGTAATTTGTTCTTCATCTGTGTCTGGGGAACCGGTCCATTATGTAATTTGTTCTTCATCTGTGTCTGGGGAACCGGTCCATTATGTAATTTGTTCTTCATCTGTGTCTGGGGGAACCGGTCCATTATGTAATTTGTTCTTCATCTGTGTCTGGGGGAACCGGTCCATTATGTAATTTGTTCTTCATCTGTGTCTGGGGGAACCGGTCCATTATGTAATTTGTTCTTCATCTGTGTCTGGGGGAACCGGTCCATTATGTAATTTGTTCTTCATCTGTGTCTGGGGGAACCGGTCCATTATGTAATTTGTTCTTCATCTGTGTCTGGGGGAACCGGTCCGTTATGTCATCTGTGTCTGGGGGAACCGGTCCGTTATGTCATCTGTGTCTGGGGGAACCGGTCCGTTATGTCATCTGTGTCTGGGGGAACCGGTCCGTTATGTCATCTGTGTCTGGGGGAACCGGTCCGTTATGTCATCTGTGTCTGGGGGAACCGGTCCGTTATGTCATCTGTGTCTGGGGAACCGGTCCGTTATGTCATTTGTTCTTCATCTGTGTCTGGGGGAACCGGTCCGTTATGTCATTTGTTCTTCATCTGTGTCTGGGGGAACCGGTCCGTTATGTCATCTGTGTCTGGGGGAACCGGTCCGTTATGTCATTTGTTCTTCATCTGTGTCTGGGGGAACCGGTCCGTTATGTCATCTGTGTCTGGGGGAACCGGTCCGTTATGTCATCTGTGTCTGGGGAACCGGTCTTCATCTGTGTCTGGGGAACCGGTCCATTATTTAATTTGTTCTTCATCTGTATCTGGGGGAACCGGTCCGTTATGTCATCTGTGTCTGGGGGAACCGGTCCATGATGTCATTTGTTCTTCATCTGTGTCTGGGGGAACCGGTCCGTTATGTCATTTGTTCTTCATCTGTGTCTGGGGGAACCGGTCCGTTATGTCATCTGTGTCTGGGGAACCGGTCCGTTATGTCATCTGTGTCTGGGGGAACCGGTCCGTTATGTCATCTGTGTCTGGGGAACCGGTCCGTTATGTCATCTGTGTCTGGGGAACCGGTCCCGTTATGTCATCTGTGTCTGGGGAACCGGTCCGTTATGTCATCTGTGTCTGGGGAACCGGTCCGTTATGTCATCTGTGTCTGGGGGAACCGGTCCGTTATGTTCTTCATCTGTGTCTGGGGAACCGGTCCGTTATGTAATTTGTTCTTCATCTGTGTCTGGGGAACCGGTCCGTTATGTAATTTGTTCTTCATCTGTGTCTGGGAACCGGTCCATTATGTCATCTGTGTCTGGGGGAACCGGTCCGTTATGTCATCTGTGTCTGGGGGAACCGGTCCGTTATGTCATCTGTGTCTGGGGGAACCGGTCCGTTATGTCATTTGTTCTTCATCTGTGTCTGGGGGAACCGGTCCGTTATGTCATTTGTTCTTCATCTGTGTCTGGGGGAACCGGTCCGTTATGTCATTTGTTCTTCATCTGTGTCTGGGGGAACCGGTCCGTTATGTCATCTGTGTCTGGGGGAACCGGTCCGTTATGTCATTTGTTCTTCATCTGTGTCTGGGGGAACCGGTCCGTTATGTCATCTGTGTCTGGGGGAACCGGTCCGTTATGTCATCTGTGTCTGGGGGAACCGGTCCGTTATGTCATCTGTGTCTGGGGGAACCGGTCCATTATGTAATTTGTTCTTCATCTGTATCTGGGGGAACCGGTCCGTTATGTCATCTGTGTCTGGGGGAACCGGTCCATTATGTAATTTGTTCTTCATCTGTGTCTGGGGGAACTGGTCCGTTATGTCATTTGTTCTTCATCTGTGTCTGGGGAACCGGTCCGTTATGTCATTTGTTCTTCATCTGTGTCTGGGGAACCGGTCCGTTATGTCATTTGTTCTTCATCTGTGTCTGGGGAACCGGTCCGTTATGTCATCTGTGTCTGGGGGAACCGGTCCGTTATGTCATCTGTGTCTGGGGAACCGGTCCGTTATGTCATCTGTATCTGGGGAACCGGTCCATTATAATTTGTTCTTCATCTGTGTCTGGGGAACCGGTCCATTATGTAATTTGTTCTTCATCTGTGTCTGGGGAACCGGTCCATTATGTAATTTGTTCTTCATCTGTGTCTGGGGGAACCGGTCCATTATGTAATTTGTTCTTCATCTGTGTCTGGGGAACCGGTCCGTTATGTATGTCATCTGTGTCTGGGGAACCGGTCCATTATGTAATTTGTTCTTCATCTGTGTCTGGGGAACCGGTCCGTTATGTCATCTGTGTCTGGGGAACCGGTCCGTTATGTCATCTGTGTCTGGGGAACCGGTCCGTTATGTCATCTGTGTCTGGGGAACCGGTCCGTTATGTCATCTGTGTCTGGGGAACCGGTCCGTTATGTCATTTGTTCTTCATCTGTGTCTGGGGAACCGGTCCGTTATGTCATTTGTTCTTCATCTGTGTCTGGGGGAACCGGTCCGTTATGTCATCTGTGTCTGGGGGAACCGGTCCGTTATGTCATTTGTTCTTCATCTGTGTCTGGGGAACCGGTCCGTTATGTCATCTGTGTCTGGGGAACCGGTCCGTTATGTCATCTGTGTCTGGGGAACCGGTCCGTTATGTCATCTGTGTCTGGGGAACCGGTCCATTATGTAATTTGTTCTTCATCTGTATCTGGGGGAATGTCATCTGTGTCTGGGAACCGTTATGTCTTCATCTGTGTCTGGGGAACCGGTCCGTTATGTCATTTGTTCTTCATCTGTGTCTGGGGAACCGGTCCGTTATGTCATTTGTTCTTCATCTGTGTCTGGGGAACCGGTCCGTTATGTCATTTGTTCTTCATCTGTGTCTGGGGAACCGGTCCGTTATGTCATCTGTGTCTGGGGAACCGGTCCGTTATGTCATCTGTGTCTGGGGAACCGGTCCTGTGTCTGTTATGTCATCTGTGTCTGGGAACCGGTCCGTTATGTCATCTGTGTCTGGGGAACCGGTCCGTTATGTCATCTGTGTCTGGGGGAACCGGTCCGTTATGTCATCTGTGTCTGGGGAACCGGTCCGTTATGTTCTTCATCTGTGTCTGGGGAACCGGTCCGTTATGTCATTTGTTCTTCATCTGTGTCTGGGGAACCGGTCCGTTATGTCATCTGTGTCTGGGGAACCGGTCCATTATGTCATCTGTGTCTGGGGAACCGGTCCGTTATGTCATCTGTGTCTGGGGGAACCGGTCCGTTATGTCATCTGTGTCTGGGGGAACCGGTCCGTTATGTCATTTGTTCTTCATCTGTGTCTGGGGAACCGGTCCGTTATGTCATTTTGTTCTTCATCTGTTCTTCATCTGTGTCTGGGGAACCGGTCCGTTATGTCATCTGTGTCTGGGGAACTCCGTTATCATTTGTTCTTCATCTGTGTCTGGGGGAACCGGTCCGTTATGTCATCTGTGTCTGGGGAACCGGTCCGTTATGTCATCTGTGTCTGGGGAACCGGTCCGTTATGTCATCTGTGTCTGGGGGAACCGGTCCATTATGTTCTTCATCTGTATCTGGGGAACTCCGTTATGTCATCTGTGTCTGGGGAACCGGTCCATTATGTCATTTGTTCTTCATCTGTGTCTGGGGAACTGGTCCGTTATGTCATTTGTTCTTCATCTGTGTCTGGGGAACCGTCCGTTATGTCATTTGTTCTTCATCTGTGTCTGGGGAACCGGTCCGTTATGTCATTTGTTCTTCATCTGTGTCTGGGGGAACCGGTCCGTTATGTCATCTGTGTCTGGGGGAACCGGTCCGTTATGTCATCTGTGTCTGGGGGAACCGGTCCATTATGTAATTTGTTCTTCATCTGTGTCTGGGGGAACCGGTCCATTATGTAATTTGTTCTTCATCTGTGTCTGGGGAACCGGTCCATTATGTAATTTGTTCTTCATCTGTGTCTGGGGGAACCGGTCCATTATGTAATTTGTTCTTCATCTGTGTCTGGGGGAACCGGTCCGTTATGTCATCTGTGTCTGGGGGAACCGGTCCATTATGTAATTTGTTCTTCATCTGTGTCTGGGGAACCGGTCCGTTATGTCATCTGTGTCTGGGGAACCGGTCCGTTATGTCATCTGTGTCTGGGGAACTCCGTTATGTCATCTGTGTCTGGGGAACCGGTCCGTTATGTCATCTGTGTCTGGGGAACCGGTCCCGTTATGTCATTTGTTCTTCATCTGTGTCTGGGGAACCGTCCGTTATGTCATTGTTCTTCATCTGTCTGGGGAACCGGTCCGTTATGTCATCTGTGTCTGGGGAACCGGTCCGTTATGTCATTGTTCTTCATCTGTGTCTGGGGAACCGGTCCGTTATGTCATCTGTGTCTGGGGGAACCGGTCCGTTATGTCATCTGTGTCTGGGGGAACCGGTCCGTTATGTCATCTGTGTCTGGGGGAACCGGTCCATTATGTAATTTGTTCTTCATCTGTATCTGGGGGAACCGGTCCGTTATGTCATCTGTGTCTGGGGGAACCGGTCCATTATGTAATTTGTTCTTCATCTGTGTCTGGGGGAACCGGTCCGTTATGTCATTTGTTCTTCATCTGTGTCTGGGGGAACCGGTCCGTTATGTCATTTGTTCTTCATCTGTGTCTGGGGGAACCGGTCCGTTATGTCATTTGTTCTTCATCTGTGTCTGGGGGAACCGGTCCGTTATGTCATCTGTGTCTGGGGAACTCCGTTATGTCATCTGTGTCTGGGGAACCGGTCCGTTATGTCATCTGTGTCTGGGGAACCGGTCCGTTATGTCATCTGTGTCTGGGGAACCGGTCCGTTATGTCATCTGTGTCTGGGAACCGGTCCATTATGTAATTTGTTCTTCATCTGTCTGGGGAACCGGTCTTATGTCATCTGTGTCTGGGGAACCGGTCCATTATGTAATTTGTTCTTCATCTGTGTCTGGGGAACCGGTCCGTTATGTCATTTGTTCTTCATCTGTGTCTGGGGGAACCGGTCCGTTATGTCATTTGTTCTTCATCTGTGTCTGGGGGTCCGTTATGTCATTTGTTCTTCATCTGTGTCCGTTATGTCATCTGTGTCTGGGGAACCGGTCCGTTATGTCATCTGTGTCTGGGGAACCGGTCCGTTATGTCATCTGTGTCTCTGTGTCTGGGAACCGGTCCGTTATGTCATCTGTGTCTGGGGGAACCGGTCCGTTATGTCATCTGTGTCTGGGGGAACTTCCGTTATGTTCTTCATCTGTGTCTGGGGAACCGGTCCGTTATGTAATTTGTTCTTCATCTGTGTCTGGGGAACCGGTCCGTTATGTAATTTGTTCTTCATCTGTGTCTGGGGAACCGGTCCGTTATGTAATTTGTTCTTCATCTGTGTCTGGGGGAACCGGTCCGTTATGTCATCTGTGTCTGGGGAACCGGTCCATTATGTAATTTGTTCTTCATCTGTATCTGGGGAAACCGGTCCGTTATGTCATCTGTGTCTGGGGAACCGGTCCGTTATGTCATCTGTATCTGGGGAACCGGTCCATTATGTAATTTGTTCTTCATCTGTATCTGGGGAACCGGTCCGTTATGTTCTTCATCTGTGTCTGGGGAACCGGTCCGTTATGTCATCTGTGTCTGGGGAACCGGTCCATTATGTAATTTGTTCTTCATCTGTATCTGGGAAACCGGTCCGTTATGTCATCTGTGTCTGGGGAACCGGTCCGTTATGTCATCTGTATCTGGGGAACCGGTCCATTATGTAATTTGTTCTTCATCTGTATCTGGGGAACCGGTCCGTTATGTTCTTCATCTGTGTCTGGGGAACCGGTCCATTATGTAATTTGTTCTTCATCTGTGTCTGGGGAACCGGTCCGTTATGTCATCTGTGTCTGGGGAACCGGTCCGTTATGTTCTTCATCTGTGTCTGGGGAACCGGTCCGTTATGTCATCTGTATCTGGGGAACCGTCCGTTATGTTCTTCATCTGTATCTGGGAACCGGTCCATTATGTTCTTCATCTGTGTCTGGGGAACCGGTCCGTTATGTTCTTCATCTGTGTCTGGGGGAACCGGTCCGTTATGTCATCTGTGTCTGGGGGAACCGGTCCGTTATGTTCTTCATCTGTATCTGGGGGAACCGGTCCGTTATGTCATCTGTATCTGGGGGAACCGGTCCATTATGTAATTTGTTCTTCATCTGTATCTGGGGGAACCGGTCCGTTATGTTCTTCATCTGTGTCTGGGGAACCGGTCCGTTATGTCATCTGTGTCTGGGGGAACCGGTCCATTATGTAATTTGTTCTTCATCTGTGTCTGGGGGAACCGGTCCGTTATGTCATCTGTGTCTGGGGGAACCGGTCCGTTATGTCATCTGTGTCTGGGGGAACCGGTCCGTTATGTCATCTGTGTCTGGGGGAACCGGTCCGTTATGTCATCTGTGTCTGGGGAACCGGTCCGTTATGTCATTTGTTCTTCATCTGTGTCTGGGGAACCGGTCCGTTATGTCATTTGTTCTTCATCTGTGTCTGGGGAACCGGTCCGTTATGTCATTTGTTCTTCATCTGTGTCTGGGGAACCGGTCCGTTATGTCATTTGTTCTTCATCTGTGTCTGGGGGGGAACCGGTCCGTTATGTCATCTGTGTCTGGGGGAACCGGTCCGTTATGTCATCTGTGTCTGGGGGAACCGGTCCGTTATGTCATCTGTGTCTGGGGGAACCGGTCCGTTATGTCATCTGTGTCTGGGGGAACCGGTCCATTCATCTGTGTCTGGGGGAACCGGTTTGTTCTTCATCTGTATCTGGGGGAACCGGTCCGTTATGTCATCTGTGTCTGGGGGAACCGGTCCATTATGTAATTTGTTCTTCATCTGTGTCTGGGGGAACCGGTCCGTTATGTCATTTGTTCTTCATCTGTGTCTGGGGGAACCGGTCCGTTATGTCATTTGTTCTTCATCTGTGTCTGGGGGAACCGGTCCGTTATGTCATTTGTTCTTCATCTGTGTCTGGGGGAACCGGTCCGTTATGTCATCTGTGTCTGGGGGAACCGGTCCGTTATGTCATCTGTGTCTGGGGGAACCGGTCCGTTATGTCATCTGTGTCTGGGGGAACCGGTCCGTTATGTCATCTGTGTCTGGGGGAACCGGTCCGTTATGTCATCTGTGTCTGGGGGAACCGGTCCGTTATGTTCTTCATCTGTGTCTGGGGGAACCGGTCCGTTATGTAATTTGTTCTTCATCTGTGTCTGGGGGAACCGGTCCGTTATGTAATTTGTTCTTCATCTGTGTCTGGGGGAACCGGTCCGTTATGTAATTTGTTCTTCATCTGTGTCTGGGGGAACCGGTCCGTTATGTCATCTGTGTCTGGGGGAACCGGTCCATTATGTAATTTGTTCTTCATCTGTATCTGGGGAAACCGGTCCGTTATGTCATCTGTGTCTGGGGGAACCGGTCCGTTATGTCATCTGTATCTGGGGGAACCGGTCCATTATGTAATTTGTTCTTCATCTGTATCTGGGGAACCGGTCCGTTATGTTCTTCATCTGTGTCTGGGGAACCGGTCCGTTATGTCATCTGTGTCTGGGGAACCGGTCCATTATGTAATTTGTTCTTCATCTGTATCTGGGGAAACCGGTCCGTTATGTCATCTGTGTCTGGGGAACCGGTCCGTTATGTCATCTGTATCTGGGGAACCGGTCCATTATGTAATTTGTTCTTCATCTGTATCTGGGGAACCGGTCCGTTATGTCATTTGTTCTTCATCTGTGTCTGGGGGAACCGGTCCGTTATGTCATTTGTTCTTCATCTGTGTCTGGGGGAACCGGTCCGTTATGTCATCTGTGTCTGGGGAACCGGTCCGTTATGTCATCTGTGTCTGGGGAACCGGTCCGTTATGTCATCTGTGTCACCAGAACCGGTCCGTTATGTCATCTGTGTCTGGGGGAACCGGTCCGTTATGTCATCTGTGTCTGGGGGAACCGGTCCATTATGTAATTTGTTCTTCATCTGTATCTGGGGGAACCGGTCCGTTATGTCATCTGTGTCTGGGGGAACCGGTCCATTATGTAATTTGTTCTTCATCTGTGTCTGGGGGAACCGGTCCGTTATGTCATTTGTTCTTCATCTGTGTCTGGGGAACCGGTCCGTTATGTCATTTGTTCTTCATCTGTGTCTGGGGAACCGGTCCGTTATGTCATTTGTTCTTCATCTGTGTCTGGGGGAACCGGTCCGTTATGTCATCTGTGTCTGGGGGAACCGGTCCGTTATGTCATCTGTGTCTGGGGGAACCGGTCCGTTATGTCATCTGTGTCTGGGGGAACCGGTCCGTTATGTCATCTGTGTCTGGGGGAACCGGTCCGTTATGTCATCTGTGTCTGGGGGAACCGGTCCGTTATGTTCTTCATCTGTGTCTGGGGGAACCGGTCCGTTATGTAATTTGTTCTTCATCTGTGTCTGGGGAACCGGTCCGTTATGTAATTTGTTCTTCATCTGTGTCTGGGGGAACCGGTCCGTTATGTAATTTGTTCTTCATCTGTGTCTGGGGGAACCGGTCCGTTATGTCATCTGTGTCTGGGGGAACCGGTCCATTATGTAATTTGTTCTTCATCTGTATCTGGGGAAACCGGTCCGTTATGTCATCTGTGTCTGGGGGAACCGGTCCGTTATGTCATCTGTATCTGGGGGAACCGGTCCATTATGTAATTTGTTCTTCATCTGTATCTGGGGGAACCGGTCCGTTATGTTCTTCATCTGTGTCTGGGGGAACCGGTCCGTTATGTCATCTGTGTCTGGGGGAACCGGTCCATTATGTAATTTGTTCTTCATCTGTATCTGGGGAAACCGGTCCGTTATGTCATCTGTGTCTGGGGGAACCGGTCCGTTATGTCATCTGTATCTGGGGGAACCGGTCCATTATGTAATTTGTTCTTCATCTGTATCTGGGGGAACCGGTCCGTTATGTTCTTCATCTGTGTCTGGGGGAACCGGTCCATTATGTAATTTGTTCTTCATCTGTGTCTGGGGGAACCGGTCCGTTATGTCATCTGTGTCTGGGGGAACCGGTCCGTTATGTTCTTCATCTGTGTCTGGGGGAACCGGTCCGTTATGTCATCTGTATCTGGGGGAACCGGTCCGTTATGTTCTTCATCTGTATCTGGGGGAACCGGTCCATTATGTTCTTCATCTGTGTCTGGGGGAACCGGTCCGTTATGTTCTTCATCTGTGTCTGGGGGAACCGGTCCGTTATGTCATCTGTGTCTGGGGGAACCGGTCCGTTATGTTCTTCATCTGTATCTGGGGGAACCGGTCCGTTATGTCATCTGTATCTGGGGGAACCGGTCCATTATGTAATTTGTTCTTCATCTGTATCTGGGGGAACCGGTCCGTTATGTTCTTCATCTGTGTCTGGGGGAACCGGTCCGTTATGTCATCTGTGTCTGGGGAACCGGTCCATTATGTAATTTGTTCTTCATCTGTGTCTGGGGAACCGGTCCGTTATGTCATCTGTGTCTGGGGAACCGGTCCGTTATGTCATCTGTGTCTGGGGAACCGGTCCGTTATGTCATCTGTGTCTGGGGAACCGGTCCGTTATGTCATCTGTGTCTGGGGAACCGGTCCGTTATGTCATTTGTTCTTCATCTGTGTCTGGGGGAACCGGTCCGTTATGTCATTTGTTCTTCATCTGTGTCTGGGGAACCGGTCCGTTATGTCATCTGTGTCTGGGGAACCGGTCCGTTATGTCATTTGTTCTTCATCTGTGTCTGGGAACCGGTCCGTTATGTCATCTGTGTCTGGGGAACCGGTCCGTTATGTCATCTGTGTCTGGGGAACCGGTCCGTTATGTCATCTGTGTCTGGGGAACCGGTCCATTATGTAATTTGTTCTTCATCTGTATCTGGGGAACCGGTCCGTTATGTCATCTGTGTCTGGGGGAACCGGTCCATTATGTATTTGTTCTTCATCTGTGTCTGGGGAACCGGTCCGTTATGTCATTTGTTCTTCATCTGTGTCTGGGGAACCGGTCCGTTATGTCATTGTTCTTCATCTGTGTCTGGGGAACCGGTCCGTTATGTCATTTGTTCTTCATCTGTGTCTGGGGAACCGGTCCGTTATGTCATCTGTGTCTGGGGAACCGGTCCGTTATGTCATCTGTGTCTGGGGAACCGGTCCGTTATGTCATCTGTGTCTGGGGAACCGGTCCGTTATGTCATCTGTGTCTGGGGAACCGGTCCGTTATGTCATCTGTGTCTGGGGAACCGGTCCGTTATGTCATCTGTGTCTGGGGGAACCGGTCCGTTATGTTCTTCATCTGTGTCTGGGGGAACCGGTCCGTTATGTAATTTGTTCTTCATCTGTGTCTGGGGGAACCGGTCCGTTATGTAATTTGTTCTTCATCTGTGTCTGGGGGAACCGGTCCATTATGTCATCTGTGTCTGGGGGAACCGGTCCGTTATGTCATCTGTGTCTGGGGGAACCGGTCCGTTATGTCATCTGTGTCTGGGGGAACCGGTCCGTTATGTCATTTGTTCTTCATCTGTGTCTGGGGGAACCGGTCCGTTATGTCATTTGTTCTTCATCTGTGTCTGGGGGAACCGGTCCGTTATGTCATTTGTTCTTCATCTGTGTCTGGGGGAACCGGTCCGTTATGTCATCTGTGTCTGGGGGAACCGGTCCGTTATGTCATTTGTTCTTCATCTGTGTCTGGGGGAACCGGTCCGTTATGTCATCTGTGTCTGGGGGAACCGGTCCGTTATGTCATCTGTGTCTGGGGGAACCGGTCCGTTATGTCATCTGTGTCTGGGGGAACCGGTCCATTATGTAATTTGTTCTTCATCTGTATCTGGGGGAACCGGTCCGTTATGTCATCTGTGTCTGGGGGAACCGGTCCATTATGTAATTTGTTCTTCATCTGTGTCTGGGGGAACTGGTCCGTTATGTCATTTGTTCTTCATCTGTGTCTGGGGGAACCGGTCCGTTATGTCATTTGTTCTTCATCTGTGTCTGGGGGAACCGGTCCGTTATGTAATTTGTTCTTCATCTGTGTCTGGGGGAACCGGTCCGTTATGTCATCTGTGTCTGGGGGAACCGGTCCGTTATGTCATCTGTGTCTGGGGGAACCGGTCCGTTATGTCATCTGTATCTGGGGGAACCGGTCCATTATGTAATTTGTTCTTCATCTGTGTCTGGGGGAACCGGTCCATTATGTAATTTGTTCTTCATCTGTGTCTGGGGGAACCGGTCCATTATGTAATTTGTTCTTCATCTGTGTCTGGGGGAACCGGTCCATTATGTAATTTGTTCTTCATCTGTGTCTGGGGGAACCGGTCCGTTATGTCATCTGTGTCTGGGGGAACCGGTCCATTATGTAATTTGTTCTTCATCTGTGTCTGGGGGAACCGGTCCGTTATGTCATCTGTGTCTGGGGAACCGGTCCGTTATGTCATCTGTGTCTGGGGGAACCGGTCCGTTATGTCATCTGTGTCTGGGGGAACCGGTCCGTTATGTCATCTGTGTCTGGGGGAACCGGTCCGTTATGTCATTTGTTCTTCATCTGTGTCTGGGGGAACCGGTCCGTTATGTCATTTGTTCTTCATCTGTGTCTGGGGGAACCGGTCCGTTATGTCATCTGTGTCTGGGGAACCGGTCCGTTATGTCATTTGTTCTTCATCTGTGTCTGGGGGAACCGGTCCGTTATGTCATCTGTGTCTGGGGGAACCGGTCCGTTATGTCATCTGTGTCTGGGGGAACCGGTCCGTTATGTCATCTGTGTCTGGGGGAACCGGTCCATTATGTAATTTGTTCTTCATCTGTATCTGGGGAACCGGTCCGTTATGTCATCTGTGTCTGGGGAACCGGTCCATTATGTAATTTGTTCTTCATCTGTGTCTGGGGAACCGGTCCGTTATGTCATTTGTTCTTCATCTGTGTCTGGGAACCGGTCCGTTATGTCATTTGTTCTTCATCTGTGTCTGGGGAACCGTCCGTTATGTCATTTGTTCTTCATCTGTGTCTGGGGAACCGGTCCGTTATGTCATCTGTGTCTGGGGGAACCGGTCCGTTATGTCATCTGTGTCTGGGGGAACCGGTCCGTTATGTCATCTGTGTCTGGGGGAACCGGTCCGTTATGTCATCTGTGTCTGGGGGAACCGGTCCGTTATGTCATCTGTGTCTGGGGAACCGGTCCATTATGTAATTTGTTCTTCATCTGTATCTGGGGAACCGGTCCGTTATGTCATCTGTGTCTGGGGAACCGGTCCATTATGTAATTTGTTCTTCATCTGTGTCTGGGGAACCGGTCCGTTATGTCATTTGTTCTTCATCTGTCTGGGGAACCGGTCCGTTATGTCATTTGTTCTTCATCTGTGTCTGGGGAACCGGTCCGTTATGTCATTTGTTCTTCATCTGTGTCTGGGGAACCGGTCCGTTATGTCATCTGTGTCTGGGGGAACCGGTCCGTTATGTCATCTGTGTCTGGGGGAACCGGTCCGTTATGTGTCATCTGTGTCTCTGGTCTGGGGAACCGGTCCGTTATGTCATCTGTGTCTGGGGAACCGGTCCGTTATGTTCTTCATCTGTGTCTGGGGGAACCGGTCCGTTATGTAATTTGTTCTTCATCTGTGTCTGGGGGAACCGGTCCGTTATGTAATTTGTTCTTCATCTGTGTCTGGGGGAACCGGTCCGTTATGTAATTTGTTCTTCATCTGTGTCTGGGGGAACCGGTCCGTTATGTCATCTTTGTCTGGGGGAACCGGTCCATTATGTAATTTGTTCTTCATCTGTATCTGGGGAACCGGTCCGTTATGTCATCTGTGTCTGGGGAACCGGTCCGTTATGTCATCTGTATCTGGGGAACCGGTCCATTATGTCATTTGTTCTTCATCTGTGTCTGGGGAACCGGTCCGTTATGTTCTTCATCTGTGTCTGGGGAACCGGTCCGTTATGTCATCTGTGTCTGGGGGAACCGGTCCATTATGTAATTTGTTCTTCATCTGTATCTGGGGAAACCGGTCCGTTATGTCATCTGTGTCTGGGGGAACCGGTCCGTTATGTCATCTGTATCTGGGGGAACCGGTCCATTATGTAATTTGTTCTTCATCTGTATCTGGGGGAACCGGTCCGTTATGTTCTTCATCTGTGTCTGGGGGAACCGGTCCATTATGTAATTTGTTCTTCATCTGTGTCTGGGGGAACCGGTCCGTTATGTCATCTGTGTCTGGGGGAACCGGTCCGTTATGTTCTTCATCTGTGTCTGGGGGAACCGGTCCGTTATGTCATCTGTATCTGGGGGAACCGGTCCGTTATGTTCTTCATCTGTATCTGGGGGAACCGGTCCATTATGTTCTTCATCTGTGTCTGGGGGAACCGGTCCGTTATGTTCTTCATCTGTGTCTGGGGAACTCCGTTATGTCATCTGTGTCTGGGGGAACCGGTCCGTTATGTTCTTCATCTGTATCTGGGGGAACCGGTCCGTTATGTCATCTGTATCTGGGGGAACCGGTCCATTATGTAATTTGTTCTTCATCTGTATCTGGGGGAACCGGTCCGTTATGTTTTGTTCATCTGTGTCTGGGGAACCGGTCCATTATGTAATTTGTTCTTCATCTGTGTCTGGGGGAACCGGTCCGTTATGTCATCTGTGTCTGGGGAACCGGTCCGTTATGTCATCTGTGTCTGGGGAACCGGTCCGTTATGTCATCTGTGTCTGGGGAACCGGTCCGTTATGTATCTGTATCTGGGGAACCGGTCCGTTATGTTTCTTCATCTGTATCTGGGGAACCGGTCCATTATGTTCTTCATCTGTGTCTGGGGAACCGGTCCGTTATGTTCTTCATCTGTGTCTGGGGAACCGGTCCATTCATCTGTGTCTGGGGAACCGGTCCGTTATGTTCTTCATCTGTGTCTGGGGAACCGGTCCGTTATGTTCTTCATCTGTTCTGGGGAACCGGTCCGTTATGTTCTTCATCTGTATCTGGGGGAACCCGTTATGTCCATCTGTATCTGGGGAACCGTCCGTTATGTTCTTCATCTGTGTCTGGGGAACCGGTCCGTTATGTTCTTCATCTGTATCTGGGGGAACCGGTCCGTTATGTTCTTCATCTGTATCTGGGGAACCGGTCCGTTATGTTCTTCATCTGTATCTGGGGAACCGTCCGTTATGTTCTTCATCTGTATCTGGGGGAACCCGTCCATATGTGTATCTGGGGAACCGGTCCGTTATGTCTTCATCTGTATCTGGGGAACCGGTCCGTTATGTTCTTCATCTGTATCTGGGGAACCGGTCCGGTTCTTCATCTGTATCTGGGGGAACCGGTCCGTTATGTTCTTCATCTGTATCTGGGGGAACCGGTCCGTTATGTTCTTCATCTGTATCTGGGGGAACCGGTCCGTTATGTCATCTGTATCTGGGGGAACCGGTCCGTTATGTTCTTCATCTGTATCTGGGGGAACCGGTCCGTTATGTTCTTCATCTGTATCTGGGGGAACCGGTCCATTATGTTCTTCATCTGTATCTGGGGGAACCGGTCCATTATGTTCTTCATCTGTATCTGGGGGAACCGGTCCGTTATGTAATTTGTTCTTCATCTGTATCTGGGGGAACCGGTCCGTTATGTAATTTGTTCTTCATCTGTATCTGGGGGAACCGGTCCGTTATGTCATCTGTGTCTGGGGGAACCGGTCCATTATGTAATTTGTTCTTCATCTGTTTCTTCCTTTTGGCTTCCTGCTGTTTTTACTTTGAATGGATGGTTGTTGAGGAGGACTGTCACCTAACAGAGTCTGCGTCTCCAAATGGCACCCTATTCCCTCTATAGCGCACTACTTTCTATGGGGGCCCTGGTCAAAAGTAGTGCACTACTTTCTATTGGGGGCCCTGGTCAAAAGTAGTGCACTACTTTCTATTGGGGCCCTGGTCAAAAGTAGTGCGCTACTTTCTATTGGGGCCCTGGTCAAAAGTAGTGCGCTACTTTCTATTGGGGCCCTGGTCAAAAGTAGTGCGCTACTTTCTATTGGGGCCCTGGTCAAAAGTAGTGCGCTACTTTCTATTGGGGCCCTGGTCAGAAGTAGTGCGCTACTTTCTATTGGGGCCCTGGTCAAAAGTAGTGCGCTACTTTCTATTGGGGCCCTGGTCAAAAGTAGTGCGCTACTTTCTATTGGGGCCCTGGTCAAAAGTAGTGCGCTACTTTCTATTGGGGCCCTGGTCAAAAGTAGTGCGCTACTTTCTATTGGGGCCCTGGTCAAAAGTAGTGCGCTACTTTCTATTGGGGCCCTGGTCAAAAGTAGTGCGCTACTTTCTATTGGGGCCCTGGTCAGAAGTAGTGCGCTACTTTCTATTGGGGCCCTGGTCAAAAGTAGTGCGCTACTTTCTATTGGGGCCCTGGTCAAAAGTAGTGCGCTACTTTCTATTGGGGCCCTGGTCAGAAGTAGTGCGCTATAGAGGGGCCCAGGTCAGATGTGAGATGACACTGCTGCCTGTGAGCTATAGAGGGGCTATAGAGGGGCTATAGAGGGGAACAGAGTACCATGTGGGATGACACTGCTGCCTGTGAGCTATAGAGGGGCTATAGAGGGGCTATAGAGGGGAACAGAGTACCATGTGAGATGACACTGCTGCCTGTGAGCTATAGAGGGGCTATAGAGGGGCTATAGAGGGGAACAGAGTGCCATATGGGATGACACTGCTGCCTGTGAGCTATAGAGGGGCTATAGAGGGGCTACAGAGTGAGGGGCTATAGAGGGGCTACAGAGTGTCATGTGGGATGACACTGCTGCCTGTGAGCTATAGAGGGGCTATAGAGGGGAACAGAGTACCATGTGGGATGACACTGCTGCCTGTGAGCTATAGAGGGGCTATAGAGGGGAACAGAGTGCCATGTGGGATGACACTGCTGCCTGTGAGCTATAGAGGGGCTATAGAGGGGAACAGAGTGCCATATGGGATGACACTGCTGCCTGTGAGCAGCTACTGAAGACATAACATGTTTTATTTGATTTTTACTGACGTTTTTCAACACTTTGGCACCGAGAAAGAATAAATATTTCCCATTTGTTTAATAAGCTGTTATTTCTTTTCTTATGTCATATATCATATATTAATTCTCTTTTTCTCTGAGGAACTGTTGTGTTTTATATATCGTGTCATTTGCAAATGGGTGTTTTTTTTTTGGTGTGCATGCCCCTATATCTATCCTTACTCTGCGTTGGCTTTGGTTAACTGGTTAACCCGGGTGTGTCTCCTACCATTTTCTACTGAAGCTTTTAACTGTCTCTCTGAGCGTTGAGGCTGTCCGACTGGCTGCTTTCTGAATGGGACGGAGGTAAGCCCTGCAACCCAGGGGAACAGGCCGTGCTGCACTACACTTAAACACAAAACGTTACCGTGGAGTGAATGAGTTTTTCCTTTAAACAACAAAGCATGATTGCATGTTTTTCTGAAAGTCTCTTATTGTCTCCTGATTTGGGTTTTATAGGTTGATGTTTAAAGACCTGGGATGTCTGGACAGAGTCTTCAGAGTCAGTCCGGACGTCTTCGTTGACAGAGTCAGTCCGGAAGTCTGACAGAGTCAGTCTGGGCGTCCTTCTTTGACAGAGTGACGTCCTTCTTTGAGAGTCAGTCTGGACGCCCTTCGTTGACAGAGTCTCTGGGCGTTGACAGAGTTAGTCTGGATGTCTTCGTTGACAGAGTTAGTCTGGATGTCTCTGGGCGTTGACAGAGTCAGTCTGGATGTCCTTCGTTGACAGAGTTAGTCTGGGCGTCCTTCGTTGACAGAGTCAGTCTGGATGTGACAGAGTTAGTCTGGATGTCTCTGGGCGTTGACAGAGTTAGTCTGGCCCTTCGTTGACAGAGTCGTCTGGATGTCTCAGTCTGTTGACAGAGTCAGTCTGGACAGAGTTAGTCTGGACGTCTTCGTTGACAGAGTCAGTCTGGACAGAGTTAGTCTGGACGTCTTCGTTGACAGAGTTAGTCTGGACGTCTGTTCACTGTGTTGTCGTGTGCCAACAACACGTAGAATGAGACAACACCGTCGGTGTCCGTGCCGTGTCAGAAATAACATGGCCTGGTTTCCACACCCACCAAGTGTCCGTTTTGAGCATGTTAGTCCAAAAGGAGGCATCATCTGGGTTCAGGAAACCAGCCACTTAAGTCACATGTTTCACAGGATCTCCCATTGAGACCAATGCATGACTAAGGGAACATTGTACTTAGGGCCCCTAAATTAATGACATGTTTTGATTCAGTTTCCTCTGTCTACAGCTCACTGTGTTCTGTCTCTCTCTCTGTCTCTCTGTCTCTCTCTCTCTCTGTCTCTCTCTGTCTCTCTGTCTCTCTCTCTGTCTCTCTGTCTCTCTCTCTGTCTCTCTCTGTGTCTCTCTCTGTCTCTCTCTGTCTCTCTGTGTCTCTGTCTCTCTCTGTCTCTGTCTCTCTGTGTCTCTCTCTGTCTCTCTGTCTCTCTCTGTCTCTCTCTGTCTCTCTCTCTCTCTCTGTCTCTGTCTGTCTGTGTCTCTGTCTGTCTGTCTGTCTGTCTGTCTCTCTGTCTGTCTCTCTCTGTCTGTCTGTCTGTCTGTCTGTCTGTCTGTCTGTCTGTCTGTCTCTCTGTCTGTCTGTCTGTCTGTCTGTCTGTGTCTGTCTCTGTCTGTCTCTCTCTGTCTGTCTGTCTCTCTCTGTCTGTCTGTCTCTCTTCTGTCTGTCTGTCTCTGTCTCTCTCTGTCTGTCTCTCTGTCTCTCTGTCTGTCTCTCTCTCTGTTCCAGGGCATCGAACGTCTGAAGGGGGAGCAGGCCAGGTGGGAGAAGACTTCCTGCTGGGAGGCGATGAAGTCAGCGTTTGGAGGGCCCTTCTCCCCATCCTGGCTCAGTCCCTTCTCCGACCTCCGCTGTAAGAGGGATCCCAATGACCACGTGGCGCTGCCACAGGGGGAGATCGTCGAGGAGGACGTCATAGAGATACCGCTGGTCTAGTGTCATGAGACTCCCGTAGAACTAGAATGAATAGAATGGCCATCCCGTAGAACTAGAATGAACAGAATGGCCGTCCCGTAGAACTAGAATGAACAGAATGGCCGTCCCGTAGAACTAGAATGAACAGAATGGCCGTCCCGTAGAACTAGAATGAACAGAATGGCCGTCCCGTAGAACTAGAATGAACAGAATGGCCGTCCCGTAGAACTAGAATGAACAGAATGGCCGTCCTGTAGAACTAGAATGAACAGAATGGCCGTCCCGTAGAATGAATAGAATGGCCGTCCCGTAGAACTAGAATGAACAGAATGGCCGTCCCGTAGAACTAGAATGAACAGAATGGGCGTCCCGTAGAACTAGAACAAACAGAATGGCCGTCCTGTAGAACTAGAATGAACAGAATGGCCGTCCCGTAGAACTAGAACGAATAGAATGGCCGTCCCGTAGAACTAGAATGGGTGTAGAACCTCGCACCCTGGCAGGTTTTGACTGGTGAACTCCTGGGTACACTTGCTATGGAAGCCTGGTGTTGTGATCCAATATGGCGTCGTTGACTTCATAATTAGGAAGGTGATTTACATTTGTCCTATTTCAGACCTGTACCAGTGTGTATTATACACGTGTGAATTGTATTTATTTATTTTTTTCTGCATATCTCAACTCTCCCTGAGACACCCTCGGGGGGGGATCTGGACTAGGCTTTTATAGAGATGCCAGTTCTATTCATTCTATTTCTATACAGACTCCACTGGTCGAGTGCGGTGTCCTTCCCACAGTGCTACTGCTGCTTGGACCAAAGCCTTAAAGAGACCCTACACCAAATGTCCTTTTTAAAGAAATGAGCCACAAAATGTCCAGGTCGATACCCCTGGGGATGTGAACGAGGTACAAGTCCCAACGAAGACGAGAGTTGGATTGTACCCAAACGGGCTCTTTCAGTACTCCAGAGTATCTCCTGCATACACAGCTCTACATGGTTCAGTACTCCAGAGCATCTCCTGCATACACAGCTCTACATGGTTCAGTACTCCAGAGCATCTCCTGCATACACAGCTCTACATGGTTCAGTACTCCAGAGCATCTCCTGCATACACAGCTCTACATGGTTCAGTACTCCAGAGCATCTCCTGCATACACAGCTCTACATGGTTCAGTATGGGAAGACCTCTAGATAATGACTTGTGGACTATGCAGAATCTAGACTGTCCGTTGCCTTTTAATCTTACTTCACTGAGTGCCTTTATAAAATGTCAAGTTGAGAATTTACAATTACTGGCCTTGTTCTGCATGGTATGCAAATGAGGTGGTAACAGTTACTGGCCTTGTTCTGCATGGTATGCAAATGAGGTGGTAACAGTTACTGGCCTTGTTCTGCATGGTATGCAAATGAGGTGGTAACAGTTACTGGCCTTGTTCTGCATGGTATGCAAATGAGGTGGTAACAGTTACTGGCCTTGTTCTGCATGGTATGCAAATGAGGTGGTAACAGTTACTGGCCTTGTTCTGCATGGTATGCAAATGAGGTGGTAACAGTTACTGGCCTTGTTCTGCATGGTATGCAAATGAGGTGGTAACAGTTACTGGCCTTGTTCTGCATGGTATGCAAATGAGGTGGTAACAGTTACTGGCCTTGTTCTGCATGGTATGCAAATGAGGTGGAAGCAGTTTTTTAACTTTTTCTATCTGTATTATCATGTCAGAGAAATTACATGACCTTTATACGTGTGTTAATTAAAGGGCCTTTTCTAAACATTTGATTATTAATGTTCAATAACATACAATGCATTCATTAATTATCAATGTCTTCATCTGGGAAATGTAGAGAGAACACTATTTTATTGAATGAGGGTTAGTGGGGGGGTAAGGTGATAGTGGGGGGTGATGGTGATAGTGAATGGGGTGAGGTGATAGTAGTGGGGGGGTGTAAGGTGATAGTAGTGGGGGGGTGTAAGGTGATAGTAGGGGGTGTAGGTGATTGGGGGGGTGTAGGTGGTAGTAGTGGGGGGGTGTAGGTGGTAGTAGTGGGGGGGTAAGGTGGTGGGGGTGGTTAGGTGATAGTAGGGGGAGGGTAGGTGGTAGTAGTGGGGGGGTAAGGTGGTGGGAGTGGTTAGGTGAATGGTTGTACTGTACTTTATCCTTTTGTACAGATGGGTACTTCTACAGTCAAACGAATGCTCCATATCAATACTATGATGGGTACTTCTACAGTCAAACCAATGCTCCATATCATGGGACCACTGTTTACTTTAACCTTTTGAATTAAAGGGAATTTGTCAATGATCTCTTACTTTATCCATGTATTGATTGGTTCTGATGTTAGTTTGACTACAGAATAAAGAACATGTCAGAGATTAAGTGACAAGATATTTCATGTAAAGGTTTATTTACAAAACTCTAATTTCAATAAATTGATACCCATTTAAGTCTCATTACAGGTCATTACAATATTGTCAATAAAATATACATCTCAACGGCACTATTAAAAATGATTTGTTTGCATAAGAATGTGTAGTGTAGAAAAGCCTGATCATGTTTGTGTGTGGAGTGCAGACCTTGGTCATATCATACCCAGAGACGGTAAGACAGAGTAGAAACATGTTAGAATCCATGTACAGTCAGATGTAACATGTTAGAATCCATGTACAGTCAGATGTAACATGTTAGAATCCATGTACAGTCAGATGTAACATGTTAGAATCCATGTACAGTCAGATGTAACATGTTAGAATCCATGTTAGAATCCGTACAGTCAGATGTAACATGTTAGAATCCATGTAGTCAGATGTAACATGTTAGAATCCGTACAGTCAGATGTAACATGTTAGAATCCATGTACAGTCAGATGTAACATGTTAGAATCCATGTACAGTCAGATGTAACATGTTAGAATCCATGTACAGTCAGATGTAACATGTTAGAATCATGTACAGTCAGGTGTAACATGTTAGAATCCATGTACAGTCAGGTGTAACATGTTAGAATCCATGTACAGTCAGATGTAACATGTTAGAATCCATGTACAGTCAGATGTAACATGTTAGAATCCATGTACAGTCAGATGTAACATGTTAGAATCCATGTACAGTCAGATGTAACATGTTAGAATCCATGTAGTCAGATGTAACATGTTAGAATCCATGTAGTCAGGTGTAACATGTTAGAATCCATGTCCAGTCAGGTGTAACATGTTAGAATCCATGTACAGTCAGATGTAACATCAAAGCCCTTTGTGGTAATAGAACATGGTTCTCGTGAAATCCAGATTATTTGAGCCAGAAAGCGTCTGTGGAACGGCGAGGCGGTCCAGGTGGGGCGATTGATACAGTGGTATTGTTATTACACTTCTTATTCCACATGTGGGACAGTCCTTCACTCTTCCTTCTTGGCCTCTGCTGGTTGAGAAGTTGATCCGTGCAACACCAGTAAACCTGACAGCGTTAGAGAGATGCCCACCCACCACAGTGCTGCGTGGATCTCGCCAAAGATCAGCTTCCCAAGGAATGCCTAAAGACAGTACAGACTATGTAAATGGAATTGGCAACATAAATAGCCTATAATACCTATGTCCATACAGTGATTCACAGATGTCATTGCTCCAATAATGTTGTTCCACTATGGTCTTATGGTCAATGTTCTATAGTGCCAAAGGCCTACTGTACTGTGTTCATATAAATTGGATAGCTGAGATCTGGGGTCGTATTCATAGTGTCTCAGGAGGAGGAGTGCTGAGATCTGGGGTCGTATGCATAGTGTCTCAGGAGGAGTGCTGAGATCTGGGGTCGTGTTCCTAAAGTGTCTCAGGAGGAGGAGTGCTGAGATCTGGGGTCGTGTTCCTAAAGTGTCTCAGGAGGAGGAGTGCTGAGATCTGGGGTCGTGTTCCTAAAGCCTCTCAGGAGGAGGAGTGCTGAGATCTGGGGTCGTGTTCCTAAAGCATCTCAGGAGGAGGAGTGCTGAGATCTGGGGTCGTGTTCCTAAAGCCTCTCAGGAGGAGTGCCGAGATCTGGGGTCGTGTTCCTAAAGCATCTCAGGAGGAGGAGTGCTGAGATCTGGGGTCGTGTTCCTAAAGCATCTCAGGAGGAGGAGTGCTGAGATCTGGGGTCGTGTTCCTAAAGCATCTCAGGAGGAGGAGTGCTGAGATCTGGGGTCGTATTCATAGTGTCTCAGGAGGAGGAGTGCTGAGATCTGGGGTCGTATTCATAGTGTCTCAGGAGGAGGAGTGCTGAGATCTGGGGTCGTATTCATAGTGTCTCAGGAGGAGGAGTGCTGAGATCTGGGGTTGTGTTCATAGTGTCTCAGGAGGAGGAGTGAGATCTGGGGTCGTGTTCCTAAAGCCTCTCAGGAGGAGTGCTGATCTAGGATCAGGTCCTCCCGACTTAACCATTATGATCTAAAAGGTGAAATTGATCCTATGGTCAACACTCCTACTCAGACATTTTATGAAAACATGCCGAGATGGATATCAACCAGTTGCTCTACTCACAGAGGATACAAAGTTGGATGCGGTGGTGGTGACCGTGGCCCGGGCCGAGGAGGAGGAGTGTCTCAGAGCCTTGGAGAAGAAGGTCCACATCACAGCATTACTGGTGAACAGCAGTCCTCCACACAGCAACCGCAGAGGGATGTGGAGCTGGAATACAATAGGACTTGTTAGTGGTCTCTGGTAGAATGGTATCTCTCTCTCACACACACACGTTATTTCTCTCAGTCTCCCTCTGACACACACACACACACTTCGAAAATAATACATTCATATAGATACACTCTCACCCAATCGCAGGGTGATGTTTCCTCCGGAATAATCCTGTAGTCTCCATCCTGAGACCAGGTTTTCAGCCCTGTTTCACACACCCCTTTGAGGTAGTCTGAGCCCAGAGATAGCTTGGCTGACGAGGAGGCGACGGCTCCAAGAAAGCCCGCTAATAATGCATAAAACGCACCTGAAATCATGTTTATTTAGCATCTAAACTATACTGTACTGTCACATATTTGACTACTTCCTGGTCTAAAATGCTTCACTCGGCTCAACCAATCAGACTCACCTCTGGGATCATATGACCTTCAGCGGGCGCAGGGTGATGACGATTGAATGTTACGCTAAACACGACGGGCTAAACACAACCTGAAATTATCTTCGTTTCCTTCATTTGTTGTAACTCTCAAAATGGCTAAGACGAATAAGGGTCCGAAAGCGAACGTATCGTGGGTGAAACCAGCAGAACCGTCATTTTTAAAGAAATTCAAGAACGATGTTGGCTTTAAGGAAGGACCCACCATTGATACCAAGGTATTTCGCTAATGTGCTAGGTTAGCTAGCCTACCGTTAGGTGGGATGTAGAGCTACAGTCCATACGTGACTGTATGGCAAGTCCGCTGGAAAGCTACTCTATATGTAGGTTTTAGTTAGAGTCGGTAGCAGTTTGATTCAGCTAGTCAAGTAACGTTATTAGCTAGCTCTACAGGAGAGTTGACCACCCTCCAAATTATTGTGTTTTTCTCACATAATTCAATTCCTTGACCACTATAAATATTTCATTGACACAAAGGGATTTTTTTTTTTTTTTGCAGATATGTGTACCTTTTTAACATGGAAAGGGCTGCTGGTATGATGTGAATATGGTGATATTCAACCTGGTCACTGTTCCCGCAGCGTTTAGAGATGCCAGCCTTGGAGGATGACAGCGGCAGTGATCGTGAAGATGAGCTGCCTCAAGTTGTCATTCTCAAAAAGGGAGATTTGAGCGCCGAAGAAGTGTTGCAGATAAAAGAGGTAAAGGATGGTACAGAAAAAGGTAAGAACAATTCATTGTGTAAATAATATATAATAGCCTAAACTATCAAATAAACTTGGTGTTAATTGGTGTGTCTGTCTGTCTACTGGGTGTCTGTCTACTGGGTGTCTGTCTGTACTGGGTGTCTGTCTGTACTGGGTGTCTGTCTGTCTGGGTCTACTGTGTGTGTACTGGGTCTACTGTGTGTATACTGGGTCTACTGTGTGTATACTGGGTCTACTGTGTGTATACTGGGTCTACTGTGTGTATACTGGGCCTGTACTGTGTCTACTGGGTCTAGTGTGTGTGTGTGTACTGTGGGTCTGTGTGTGTACTTCATCTGCCTCTCCTCCTCGCTGCCTACAGAAGACAAGCCTCCTGCGGACGGAAAGATCCTGTTCAAGAAGCCCACGAAGCGCTCCTCCGACAAGTTCCAGGGCATCACCGCCAGCTCTAACAACAACAAGAAGAAGAAGAGTGAAGGAGGAGATGAAGAGAAAAAGGAGGAGAAGTCTGAAAAGAAGGTGAAGAACAAGAGTCTTCTCTCTTTCGGAGAGGATGAGGATGAGGACTAGAAGTTAATTCACCGCAGGGATTTCAGACTAGAGCAATCAACCGCTCATCAGACTAGAGCAATCAACCGCTCATCAGACTAGAGCAATCAACCGCTCATCAGACTAGAGCAATCAACCGCTCATCAGACTAGAGCAATCAACCGCTCATGGATGATGGAACTGATCTACTGCGGTTGTTGGTTTTTACTATGGGTAAAAAGACCCAACATAGAATAGCTCCACATCGTAGTTTGTCCCACTAGACTAAGATCCTTAGACATTACGGGTCATCCCCTCTTTTTTGGAGGTGGAATCTAGACATGTGAAACAAACCCCTTCAATCACATTCACGATCAAAGATCTTTTAGATTACATAAGATGCATGCTGTTATTTTTTGTCGACTATAAGACATGTCTCTGCTGTTGGAAATGTTGTATAGTGACTCACCGTGGGCCTATTATCCATCCATTACAACTGTAGTCATCCGTCCTTCAGTGGATCCTCTGCCCTTTTTCATATAGCCAACACACAGTCTGGATGGAAGGTTTTATCAAGGTAACCCGTGTGACAACAGCTCCTAAAGGGGGAAGAAATGAGCTGGTGGCTTTTGGTTTTAAAAAAATATATAGTCTGGAGCGTTGTGATGTGATACTTTTCTACAGTCAATAATTCATTGGATGTACAAATATGTTTTAGCTTTGACAACGGAGCATCAAAAGATGTCTTTAGTTAAACCACTGCGTTGTTTTGATGCCGAGGTGTTGGATTTTTCTGTGATTGTATTGTGTATTTAAAAAAAAAAAATGTATGATGGTGTTTAGTTGAATAAGTTTGAAATGTAACTATTAAAATACATTACGGCCTTACGATAGCATAATACATAATGTAAAGTATGTTCTGTAGAAAGCAGGTCTGTAAAGTAGGTCATTTTGCAAAAATGTCTCTCATTAGCAAATACCTTTCCGGTTTGCAAACGATGTAAAAAATACATACAAAAAAGCAATTGAGTTAATAAAGCCGCATACAAACTTGGTTTCTTTTTTTTTGCTTTCTTGAGTAAGGTAGGTCCAAAATGCATGTGTTTCAGCCTAGCTCAGTGCTTTATGTGGTGGTGGGGCCGCCACTCATCGGGACACTACGTCACCGCCAAATCTAAGGGTGGAGCTTGAAAATTCAATCCCCTTGGGTGCTGCCATAGAGTTACATTAGAAGTGTTCATACAAGAAGGACTACAAGGTCATTGGCTTACAGAAAGAATTACATCAAATCACATGATATCTAAAGCAACTTTGATTGGACTGATCACGTCAACATCATACTTTCACAATCTTAGCTAGCAACCTAGCAGTCATCATCATTAATCAAGTCATCAATCTAATGGCAAATCCTTTTTAATCCTTGTCATATGAAGATAAATAATTAAGAGAAATGATAGATAACACGTATCGGTGCTCATCGGCCATTGGACATAAACATTACACAGCAAGTTGGAAATTGCAAATTCAACAATGAGTGGTTTAGAAGAAATCAGTGGCTAACTGCAATCATTGCAAAGCAATCACTATCCTGCTATTCAGTGGAGTGGCTGTGTGGTCCCAAGTCTGGGTTTAAGGGTCTCTTTTCCAGGCTTAAAAGGATAAACATTCCACATTGACCATGCTGTCAATCCAGCATGACTTCTGCCTTTTTCCAAAACAACTGGAAACTCAGAACTGGGGAAACTGGATTTCAGTGCTCAGTAAGGTAGGTCCAAAATGCATGTGTTTCAGCCTAGCTCAGTGCTTTATGTGGTGGTGGGGCCGTTCAAGACAACTGGGAACTCGGGGGGGGAGCTCCGACTGGGAAATAAAAGAATGGTCATCCAACTCGGAACTCAGGCCTCTTTCTAGAGCTCCGACCTGAAGATCACTGACGTAATCATGATTAGAACTCTCCCAGAGTTCCCAGTTGTCTTGAAAGCCCCATAAATCCAGAGAATACCAGACTTTGATGACAAAGTTTGATGACCAAAATTTGCCCACGAAGGACCGACCGCGACTCCTTCCTGTTCAAGTGAGCACAGCACAGATATGTCTACTGTAGCCAGGTGTAGCAGTGGTAAGATGTGGGGGCTGCTGTTGGGACTCTGCTGTTGGGACTCCACTGATAGCCAGGTGTAGCAGTGGTAAGATGTGGGGGCTGCTGTTGGGACTCTGCTGTTGGGACTCCACTGATAGCCAGGTGTAGCAGTGGTAAGATGTGGGGCTGCTGTTGGGACTCCACTGATAGCCAGGTGTAGCAGTGGTAAGATGTGGGGGCTGCTGTTGGGACTCTGCTGTTAGGGCCTACATAAAGCTGTCCCAACAGTTTGTGGACACCGTTTGTCACTGTTATAGTGCAGTTAATGTTTTGTTTAGTGTTGTGGGTTTGCTGGCAGGCATCTCAAAAAATTACAAAAAGATTTACATGCTAAAATCACCACTGATAATGATTGGGGATTTACATTAGTGAGGTAAGGACTGCATTTGAAATTTTTTCCCAGAGTGCACTTGTTCCCTTTGTAAAAACAATGTATGACTCCATTGGGATTGACTGTAAAGTAATGTCATTAAAATGATGTGAATGGCAGTGAAACAGTATAAAATGACAGAAGTTCCCTCTGGGGAAAAATGTAGTAATTCCATTCTATTTCTAATTAACGATGTTGAAATGTGCCACTGAAACAAATTACTTCTCACAAACTTAATTATGTTCCCCCCCTTATTGAAAGGGCAATGTCTGGTTTTGTCAGCATGATTAAATTAAAAAAATCATAAAAAGTGCATTTGAGACCAATGCTGAATGGTGTCCATAGAGCCACTTTTGAGCCCTAATGGCTGGCTAGTGGCATCGGAGGTCATTCAGGTTCAATAGCACTGAAGGAAACTGACATCCACCCGTAGATATTGTATGTCAATGTGAGGTACTGATTCACCAGACACTTAGCAGCACCCGTGGCTCATCTCTTTAACACAACAATATTGTAAATAGCATCTACTCTGTAACTTTTGGTCCCTGAACCTTGAAGGAGGGGGTGGGGAGGAGGGAAGGGTAGGGTGGGGAGGAGGGAAGGGTAGGGTGGGGGGGGTGGGGGGGGGGGGAGGGAAGGAGGGGGTGGGGAGGGAGGGAAGGGTAGGGTGGGGAGGGAGGGAAGGGGTGGGGAGGGAGGGAGGGAGGGAAGAAGGGGGAGGAAGGGTAGGGTGGGAGGGAAGGAGGGGGAGGGAAGGTAGGGTGGGAGGGAAGGTAGGGTGGGAAAGGAGGGAGGCGAAAGGAGAGAAGAAGGGAGGGTTGGCCTGGCCCTTGTTTGAAAGAACAGCTTCTCTATAGATAGAGGTCAGAGGAGAGCAGCTGGAGAGGAGAGATGGAGCTAGCTCTGCTATCTGAGGTTAGCCTAGCATACCTAGCTAGCTGCACTCACAGGTGCTCTGGGTGACTCTGTAGACAGGAGATCATTTCCTGTACCGGCTTGCTCTCGAAACAGATCTGATACACTGCAACAAACAGAGGGAACCTGGGAAAGACACAACAGAATGACACAAGAGTTAAAATACAAACATACAACCACCTCTCTCATCATTAGATCAAGTCTGGGCTCATGGCCGGGACCACAGGGTAATACAGGTGGGATGGGTGACAGACTGCATTTGGCGAGGTACTGTATCTGTATCGATCAGAGAGATAGAGAGAGAAAGAGAGAGAGAGAGAGAAAGAGAGAGAAAGAGAGAGAGACAGAGAGAGAAAGAGAGAGAGAAAGAGAGAGAAAGAGAGAGAGAGAAAGAGAGAGCGAGAGAAAGAGAGAGAGAGAGACAGAGAGAGAGAAAGAGAGAGAAAGAGAGAGAGAGAGACAGAGAGAGAGAGAGAGAGAGAGAGAGAGAGAGAGAGAGAGAGAGAGAGAGAGAGAGAGAGAGAGAGAGAGAGAGACAGAGAGAGAGAGAGAGAGAGAGAGAGAGAACAGAGAGAGAGAGAGAAAGAGAGAGAGAGAGAGAGAAAGAGAGAGAGAAAGAGAGAGAGAGACTCACTTATCCACCAGTCCCTTCTGTTTGAGGATGTGGTAGACTTCAGCTGAGGTAGCAGGACCCTGGAGCTTCTGCCCATTCAACATCTCCTGCTCCAGGACCTCAATAGTCTAGCAGGGAGGCAAATACAGGACATATTACCATGTATCTGTGTAGGAGTTAGGCCTATACTGTTTACGTTGTCATGGGGTGGTGTACGTTGCCATGGCGTGGTGTAACGTTGACATGGGGTGGTGTAACGTTGACATGGGGTGGTGTAACGTTGACATGGGGTGGTGTAACGTTGACATGGGGTGGTGTAACGTTGCCATGGGGTGGTGTAACGTTGCCATGGGGTGGTTAACGTTGCCATGGGGTGGTGTAACGTTGTCACGGGGTGGTGTAACGTTGCCATGGGGTGGTGTAACGTTGTCATGGCGTGGTATAACGTTGCCATGGGGTGGTGTAACGTTGTCATGGCGTGGTATAACGTTGTCATGGGATGGTGTAACGTTGTCATGGGGTGTTGTAACATTGCCATGGGGTGGTGTAACGTTGACATGGGGTGGTGTAACGTTGTCATAGGGTGGTGTAACGTTGTCATAGGGTGGTGTAACGTTGTCATGGGGTGGTGTAACGTTGTCATGGGGTGGTGTAACGTTGTCATGGGGTGGTGTAACGTTGTCATGGGGTGGTGTAACGTTGTCATGGGGTGTTGTAACATTGTCATGGGGTGGTGTAATGTTGTCATGGGGTGGTGTAACGTTGCCATGGGGTGGTGTAACGTTGCCATGGGGTGGTGTAACGTTGCCATGGGGTGGTGTAACGTTGCCATGGGGTGGTGTAACATTGCCATGGGGTGGTGTAATGTTGCCATGGGGTGGTGTAACATTGCCATGGGGTGGTGTAACATTGACATGGGGTGGTGTAATGTTGCCATGGGGTGGTGTAACGTTGCCATGGGGTGGTGTAACATTGCCATGGGGTGGTGTATTGTTGTCATGGGGTGGTGTAATGTTGTCATGGGGTGGTGTATTGGTGCCATGGGGTGGTGTAATGTTGTCATGGGGTGGTGTACCGTTGTCATGGGGTGGTGTAATGTTGTCATGGGGTGGTGTAACGTTGCCATGGGGTGGTGTAACGTTGACATGGGGTGGTGTACCGTTGTCATGGGGTGGTGTAACGTTGTCATGGGGTGGTGTAACGTTGTCATGGGGTGGTGTAACGTTGCCATGGGGTGGTGTAACGTTGACATGGGATGGTGTACCGTTGTCATGGGGTGGTGTAACGTTGACATGGGGTGGTGTAACGTTGCCATGGTCAGTCAGCCGGCACTAACCGTCCCAGGTCTGGTGTAGAGTTGGACGTTGGTCCTTACCTTTCCTGTCTTGGCGAAGGCCTCGGCCACGCGTCGGTTGCGTCCTCCATAGCAGGTGGTGATGAGGTCAGCCACGCCGCAGCTCTCCAGGAAGGTTGCAGAGGAGACGACGCCATCTTTACTGAAGAGCTTAGCGAAGGCTATCATCTCCATCAGTCCTAGTCTGATTACCGCTGCCTTGGTGTTGTCCCCACACCTCAGCCCATCACAGAACCCTGCTCCTACCGCTACGATGTTCTGAGGAAGAGAGAAGGAAACATACAGGCAACAGGTTATTACCACGACATTACCATTTTACAATGGAAGTATCCATATTACCATGCACATACACACACGCTGGGCCGGGAACTTAAGAGTTACCTACAGGGCTCCACAGAGCTCTACAGTGTATTAGAGTTACCTACAGCGCTCCACAGAGCTCTACAGTGTATTAGAGTTACCTACAGGGCTCCACAGTGTATTAGAGTTACCTTCAGGGCTCTACAGTGTTTTAGAGTTACCTTCAGGGCTCCACAGAGCTCTAAAGTGTATTAGAGTTACCTACAGGGCTCCACAGAGCTCTAAAGTGTATTAGAGTTACCTACAGGGCTCCACAGAGCTCTAAAGTGTATTAGAGTTACCTACAGGGCTCCACAGAGCTCTAAAGTGTTTTAGAGTTACCTACAGGGCTCCACAGAGCTCTAAAGTGTATTAGAGTTACCTTCAGGGCTCCACAGAGCTCTACAGTGTATTAGAGTTACCTTCAGAGCTCTACAGTGTATTAGAGTTACCTTCAGGACTCCACAGAGCTCTAAAGTGTATTAGAGTTACCTACAGGGCTCCACAGAGCTCTAGAGTGTATTAGAGTTACCTACAGGGCTCCACAGAGCTCTACAGTGTATTAGAGTTACCTACAGGGCTCCACAGAGCTCTACAGTGTATTAGAGTTACCTTCAGGGCTCCACAGAGCTCTACAGTGTATTAGAGTTACCTACAGGGCTCCACAGAGCTCTACAGTGTATTAGAGTTACCTACAGAGCTCTACAGTGTATTAGAGTTACCTTCAGGGCTCCACAGGGCTCTACAGTGTATTAGAGTTACCTTCAGGGCTCCACAGATCTCTACAGTGTATTAGAGTTACCTTCAGGGCTCCACAGAGCTCTACAGTGTATTAGAGTTACCTTCAGGGCTCCACAGAGCTCTACAGTGTATTAGAGTTACCTTCAGGGCTCCACAGAGCTCTACAGTGTATTAGTTACATTCAGGGCTCCACAGAGCTCTACAGAGCATTAGAGTTACATTCAGGGCTCTACAGAGCATTAGAGTTACCTACAGGGCTCCACAGAGCATTAGAGTTACCTACAGGGCTCCACAGAGCATTAGAGTTACCTACAGGGCTCCACAGTGTATTAGAGTTACCTACAGGGCTCCACAGAGCTCTACAGTGTATTAGAGTTACCTACAGGGCTCCACAGAGCTCTACAGTGTATTAGAGTTAACTACTGGGCTCCACAGAGCATTAGAGTTACCTTCAGGGCTCCACAGAGCTCTACAGTGTATTAGAGTTACCTACAGGGCTCTACAGTGTATTAGAGTTACCTTCAGGGCTCCAAAGAGCTCTACAGTGTATTAGAGTTACCTTCAGGGCTCCACAGAGCTCTACAGTGTATTACAGTTACCTTCAGGGCTCCACAGAGCTCTACAGTGTATTAGAGTTACCTACAGGGCTTTACAGTGTATTAGAGTTACCTTCAGGGCTCCAAAGAGCTCTACAGTGTATTAGAGTTACCTACAGGGCTCTACAGAGCTCTGGTATGTATTAGAGTTACCTACAGAGCTCTACAGTGTATTAGAGTTACCTTCAGGGCTCCACAGGGCTCTACAGTGTATTAGAGTTACCTTCAGGGCTCCACAGATCTCTACAGTGTATTAGAGTTACCTTCAGGGCTCCACAGAGCTCTACAGTGTATTAGAGTTACCTTCAGGGCTCCACAGAGCTCTACAGTGTATTAGAGTTACCTTCAGGGCTCCACAGAGCTCTACAGTGTATTAGAGTTACCTTCAGGGCTCCACAGAGCTCTACAGTGTATTAGTTACATTCAGGGCTCCACAGAGCTCTACAGAGCATTAGAGTTACATTCAGGGCTCTACAGAGCATTAGAGTTACCTACAGGGCTCAACAGAGCATTAGAGTTACCTACAGGGCTCCACAGAGCATTAGAGTTACCTACAGGGCTCCACAGTGTATTAGAGTTACCTACAGGGCTCCACAGAGCTCTACAGTGTATTAGAGTTACCTACAGGGCTCCACAGAGCTCTACAGTGTATTAGAGTTAACTACAGGACTCCACAGAGCATTAGAGTTACCTTCAGGGCTCCACAGAGCTCTACAGTGTATTAGAGTTACCTACAGGGCTCTACAGTGTATTAGAGTTACCTTCAGGGCTCCAAAGAGCTCTACAGTGTATTAGAGTTACCTTCAGTGCTCCACAGAGCTCTACAGTGTATTACAGTTACCTTCAGGGCTCCACAGAGCTCTACAGTGTATTAGAGTTACCTACAGGGCTCTACAGTGTATTAGAGTTACCTTCAGGGCTCCAAAGAGCTCTACAGTGTATTAGAGTTACCTACAGGGCTCTACAGAGCTCTACAGTGTATTAGAGTTACCTACAGGGCTCTACAGAGCTCTACAGTGTATTAGAGTTACCTACAGGGCTCCACAGTGTATTAGAGTTACCTACAGGGCTCCACGGTGTATTAGAGTTACATACAGGGCTCCACAGAGCTCTACAGTGTATTAGAGTTACCTACAGGGCTCCACAGAGATCTACAGTGTATTAGAGTTACCTACAGGGCTCCACGGTGTATTAGAGTTACATACAGGGCTCCACAGAGCTCTACAGTGTATTAGAGTTACCTATAGGGCTCCACAGAGCTCTACAGTGTATTAGAGTTACCTACAGCACTCCACAGTGTATTAGAGCTATATACAGAGCTCTACAGTGTATTAGAGTTACCTACATGGCTCCACAGTGTATTAGAGTTACCTACAGGGCTCTACAGAGCTCTACAGTGTATTATAGTTACCTACAGATCTCTACAGTGTATTAGAGTTACATTCAGGGCTCCACAGAGCTCTACAGTGTATTAGAGTTACCTACAGCGCTCCACAGAGCTCTACAGTGTATTAGAGTTACCTTCAGGGCTCTACAGTGTATTAGAGTTACCTTCAGGGCTCCACAGAGCTCTACAGTGTATTAGAGTTACCTTCAGGGCTCTACAGTGTATTAGAGTTACCTTCAGGGCTCCACAGAGCTCTACAGTGTATTATAGTTACCTACAGCGCTCCACAGAGCTCTACAGTGTATTAGAGTTACCTAGAGGGCTCCACAGAGCTCTACAGTGTATTAGAGTTACCTAGAGGGCTCCACAGAGCTCTACAGTGTATTAGAGTTACCTTCAGGGCTCAACAGAGCTCTACAGTGTATTAGAGTTACCTTCAGGGCTCCACAGAGCTCTACAATGTATTAGAGTTACCTACAGGGCTCCACAGAGCTCTACAGTGTATTAGAGTTACCTTCAGGGCTCCACAGAGCTCTACAGTGTATTAGAGTTACCTTCAGGGCTCCACAGAGCTCTACAGTGTATTATAGCTAACTTCAGGGCTCTACAGTGTATTAGAGTTACCTTCAGGGCTCTACAGAGCTCTACAGTGTATTAGAGTTACCTTCAGAGCTCTACAGTGTATTAGAGTTACCTTCAGGGCTCCACAGAGCTCTACAGTGTATTAGAGTTACCTTCAGGGCTCTACAGAGCTCTACAGTGTATTAGAGTTACCTTCAGGGCTCCACAGAGCTCTACAGTGTATTAGAGTTACCTTCAGAGCTCTACAGTGTATTAGATTTACCTTCAGGGCTCCACAGAGCTCTACAGTGTATTACAGTTACCGTCAGGGCTCCACAGAGCTCTACAGTGTATTAGAGTTACCTACAGGGCTCTACAGAGCTCTACAGTGTATGTATTAGAGTTACCTACAGAGCTCTACAGTGTATTAGAGTTACCTTCAGGGCTCCACAGGGCTCTACAGTGTATTAGAGTTACCTTCAGGGCTCCACAGATCTCTACAGTGTATTAGAGTTACCTTCAGGGCTCCACAGAGCTCTACAGTGTATTAGAGTTACCTTCAGGGCTCCACAGAGCTCTACAGTGTATTAGAGTTACCTTCAGGGCTCCACAGAGCTCTACAGTGTATTAGAGTTACCTTCAGGGCTCCACAGAGCTCTACAGTGTATTAGTTACATTCAGGGCTCCACAGAGCTCTACAGAGCATTAGAGTTACATTCAGGGCTCTACAGAGCATTAGAGTTACCTACAGGGCTCAACAGAGCATTAGAGTTACCTACAGGGCTCCACAGAGCATTAGAGTTACCTACAGGGCTCCACAGTGTATTAGAGTTACCTACAGGGCTCCACAGAGCTCTACAGTGTATTAGAGTTACCTACAGGGCTCCACAGAGCTCTACAGTGTATTAGAGTTAACTACAGGACTCCACAGAGCATTAGAGTTACCTTCAGGGCTCCACAGAGCTCTACAGTGTATTAGAGTTACCTACAGGGCTCTACAGTGTATTAGAGTTACCTTCAGGGCTCCAAAGAGCTCTACAGTGTATTAGAGTTACCTTCAGGGCTCCACAGAGCTCTACAGTGTATTACAGTTACCTTCAGGGCTCCACAGAGCTCTACAGTGTATTAGAGTTACCTACAGGGCTCCACAGTGTATTAGAGTTACCTACAGGGCTCCACGGTGTATTAGAGTTACATACAGGGCTCCACAGAGCTCTACAGTGTATTAGAGTTACCTACAGGGCTCCACAGAGCTCTACAGTGTATTAGAGTTACCTACAGGGCTCCACGGTGTATTAGAGTTACATACAGGGCTCCACAGAGCTCTACAGTGTATTAGAGTTACCTACAGGGCTACACAGAGCTCTACAGTGTATTAGAGTTACCTACAGCACTCCACAGTGTATTAGAGCTATATACAGAGCTCTACAGTGTATTAGAGTTACCTACATGGCTCCACAGTGTATTAGAGTTACCTACAGGGCTCTACAGAGCTCTACAGTGTATTATAGTTACCTACAGATACCTACAGTGTATTAGAGTTACATTCAGGGCTCCACAGAGCTCTACAGTGTATTAGAGTTACCTACAGGGCTCCACAGAGCTCTACAGTGTATTAGAGTTACCTACAGCGCTCCACAGAGCTCTACAGTGTATTAGAGTTACCTTCAGGGCTCTACAGTGTATTAGAGTTACCTTCAGGGCTCCACAGAGCTCTACAGTGTATTAGAGTTACCTTCAGGGCTCTACAGTGTATTAGAGTTACCTTCAGGGCTCCACAGAGCTCTACAGTGTATTATAGTTACCTACAGCGCTCCACAGAGCTCTACAGTGTATTAGAGTTACCTAGAGGGCTCCACAGAGCTCTACAGTGTATTAGAGTTACCTTCAGGGCTCCACAGAGCTCTACAGTGTATTAGAGTTACCTTCAGGGCTCCACAGAGCTCTACAGTGTATTAGAGTTACCTTCAGGGCTCCACAGAGCTCTACAATGTATTAGAGTTACCTACAGGGCTCCACAGAGCTCTACAGTGTATTAGAGTTACCTTCAGGGCTCCACAGAGCTCTACAGTGTATTAGAGTTACCTTCAGGGCTCCACAGAGCTCTACAGTGTATTATAGCTAACTTCAGGGCTCTACAGTGTATTAGAGTTACCTTCAGGGCTCTACAGAGCTCTACAGTGTATTAGAGTTACCTTCAGAGCTCTACAGTGTATTAGAGTTACCTTCAGGGCTCCACAGAGCTCTACAGTGTATTAGAGTTACCTTCAGGGCTCCACAGAGCTCTACAGTGTATTACAGTTACCTTCAGGGCTCCACAGAGCTCTACAGTGTATTAGAGTTACCTTCAGGGCTCCACAGAGCTCTACAGTGTATTATAGTTACCTACAGGGATCAACAGAGCTCTACAGTGTATTAGAGTTACCTACAGGGCTCTACAGTGTATTAGAGTTACCTTCAGGGCTCTACAGTGTATTAGAGTTACCTTCAGGGCTCTACAGTGTATTAGAGTTACCTACAGGGCTCCACAGTGTATTATAGTTACCTACAGGGCTCAACAGAGCTCTACAGTGTATTAGAGTTACCTACAGGGATCAACAGAGCTCTACAGTGTATTAGAGTTACCTACAGCGCTCTACAGTGTATTAGAGTTACCTTCAGGGCTCTACAGTGTATTAGAGTTACCTTCAGGGCTCTACAGTGTATTAGAGTTACTACAGGGCTCCACAGAGCTCTACAGTGTATTAGAGTTACCTTCAGGGCTCTACAGAGTTCTACAGTGTATTAGAGTTACCTTCAGGGCTCCACAAAGCTCTACAGTGTATTAGAGTTACCTTGAGGGCTCCACAGAGCTCTACAGTGGATTAGAGTTACCTTCAGAGCTCTAAAGTATTAGAGGTACCTTCAGGGCTCCACAGAGCTCTACAGTGTATTAGAGTTACATTCAGAGCTCTACAGTGTATTAGAGTTACCGTCAGGGCTCCACAGAGCTCTACAGTGTATTACAGTTACCTTCAGGGCTCTACAGAGCTCTACAGTGTATTAGAGTTACCTTCAGGGCTCTACAGAGCTCTACAGTGTATTAGAGTTACCTTCAGGGCTCCACAGAGCTCTATAGTGTATTACAGTTACCTTCAGGGCTCTACAGAGCTCTACAGTGTATTACAGTTACCTTCAGGGCTCTACAGAGCTCTACAGTGTATTAGAGTTACATTCAGGGCTCTTCAGAGTTCTACAGTGTATTAGAGTTACCTTCAGGGCTCCACAGAGCTCTACAGTGTATTACAGTTACCTTCAGGGCTCTACAGTGTATTACACTTACCTTCAGGGCTCTACAGAGCTCTACAGTGTATTAGAGTTACCTTCAGGGCTCCACAGAGCTCTACAGTGTATTAGAGTTACCTTCAGAGCTCTACAGTGTATTACAGTTACCTTCAGGGCTCTACAGTGTATTACAGTTACCTTCAGGGCTCTACAGAGCTCTACAGTGTATTAGAGTTACCTTCAGGGCTCCACAGAGCTCTACAGTGTATTACAGTTACCTTCAGGGCTCCACAGAGCTCTACAGTGTATTACAGTTACCTACAGGGATCAACAGAGCTCTACAGTGTATTAGAGTTACCTACAGCGCTCTACAGTGTATTAGAGTTACCTTCAGGGCTCTACAGTGTATTAGAGTTACCTTCAGGGCTCTACAGTGTATTAGAGTTACGTACAGGGCTCCACAGAGCTCTACAGTGTATTAGAGTTACCTTCAGGGCTCTACAGAGTTCTACAGTGTATTAGAGTTACCTTCAGGGCTCCACAAAGCTCTACAGTGTATTAGAGTTACCTTGAGGGCTCCACAGAGCTCTACAGTGGATTAGAGTTACCTTCAGAGCTCTAAAGTGTATTAGAGGTACCTTCAGGGCTCCACAGAGCTCTACAGTGTATTAGAGTTACATTCAGAGCTCTACAGTGTATTAGAGTTACCGTCAGGGCTCCACAGAGCTCTACAGTGTATTACAGTTACCTTCAGGGCTCTACAGAGCTCTACAGTGTATTAGAGTTACCTTCAGGGCTCTACAGTGCTCTACAGTGTATTAGAGTTACCTTCAGGGCTCCACAGAGCTCTATAGTGTATTACAGTTACCTTCAGGGCTCTACAGAGCTCTACAGTGTATTACAGTTACCTTCAGGGCTCTACAGAGCTCTACAGTGTATTAGAGTTACATTCAGGGCTCTTCAGAGTTCTACAGTGTATTAGAGTTACCTTCAGGGCTCCACAGAGCTCTACAGTGTATTACAGTTACCTTCAGGGCTCTACAGTGTATTACACTTACCTTCAGGGCTCTACAGAGCTCTACAGTGTATTAGAGTTACCTTCAGGGCTCCACAGAGCTCTACAGTGTATTAGAGTTACCTTCAGAGCTCTACAGTGTATTACAGTTACCTTCAGGGCTCTACAGTGTATTACAGTTACCTTCAGGGCTCTACAGAGCTCTACAGTGTATTAGAGTTACCTTCAGGGCTCCACAGAGCTCTACAGTGTATTACAGTTACCTTCAGGGCTCCACAGAGCTCTACAGTGTATTACAGTTACCTTCAGGGCTCCACAGAACTCTACAGTGTATTAGAGTTACCTGCAGGGCTCTACAGTGTATTAGAGTTACCTACAGGGCTCCACAGAGCTCTATAGTGTATTAGAGTTACATACAGGGCTCCACAGAGCTCTACAGTGGATTAGAGTTACCTACATGGCTCCACAGAGCTCTACAGTGGATTAGAGTTACCTACAGGGCTCCACAGAGCTCTACAGTGGATTAGAGTTACCTACAGGGCTCCACAGAGCTCCACAGTGTATTAGAGTTACCTACAGGGCTCTACAGAGCTCTACAGTGTATTAGAGTTACCCACAGGGCTCTAGAGTGTATTAGAGTTACCTACAGGGCTCTACAGTGTATTAGAGTTACCTTCAGGGCTCTACAGTGTATTAGAGTTACCTACAGGGCTCCACAGAGCTCTACAGTGTATTAGAGTTACCTTCAGGGCTCTACAGTGTATTAGAGTTACCTTCAGGGCTCTACAGTGTATTAGAGTTACCTACAGGGCTCCACAGATCTCTACAGTGTATTAGAGTTACCTTCAGGGCTCTACAGAGTTCTACAGTGTATTAGAGCTACCTTCAGGGCTCCACAAAGCTCTACAGTGTATTAGAGTTACCTTGAGGGCTCCACAGAGCTCTACAGTGGATTAGAGTTACCTTCAGAGCTCTACAGTGTATTAGAGGTACCTTCAGGGCTCCACAGAGCTCTACAGTGTATTAGAGTTACCTTCAGAGCTCTACAGTGTATTAGAGTTACCTTCAGGGCTCCACAGAGCTCTACAGTGTATTAGAGTTACCTTCAGGGCTCCACAGAGCTCTACAGTGTATTACAGTTACCTTCAGGGCTCTACAGAGCTCTACAGTGTATTACAGTTACCTTCAGGGCTCTACAGAGCTCTACAGTGTATTAGAGTTACCTTCAGGGCTCTACGGAGTTCTACAGTGTATTAGAGTTACCTTCAGGGCTCTACGGAGTTCTACAGTGTATTAGAGTTACATTCAGGGCTCCACAGAGCTCTACAGTGTATTACAGTTACCTTCAGGGCTCTACAGAGCTCTACAGTGTATTACAGTTACCTTCAGGGCTCTACAGAGCTCTACAGTGTATTAGAGTTACCTTCAGGGCTCCACAGTGTATTAGAGTTACCTTCAGAGCTCCACAGAGCTCTACAGTGTATTAGAGTTACATTCAGAGTTCTACAGTGTATTAGAGTTACCTTCAGAGCTCCACAGAGCTCTACAGTGTATTAGAGTTACCTACAGGGCTCTACAGTGTATTACAGTTACCTTCAGGGCTCCACAGAGCTCTACAGTGTATTAGAGTTACCTTCAGGGCTCTACAGTGTATTAGAGTTACCTTCAGGGCTCTACAGTGTATTAGAGTTACCTACAGGGCTCCACAGAGCTCTACAGTGTATTATAGTTACCTTCAGGGCTCTACAGAGCTCTACAGTGGATTAGAGTTACCTTCAGAGCTCTACAGTGTATTAGAGTTACCTTCAGGGCTCCACAGAGCTCTACAGTGTATTAGAGTTACCTTCAGGGCTCCACAGGGCTCTACAGTGTATTAGAGTTACCTTCAGGGCTCCACAGAGCTCTACAGTGTATTACAGTTACCTTCAGGGCTCTACAGAGCTCTACAGTGTATAGTGTATTACAGTTACCTTCAGGGCTCTACAGAGCTCTACAGTGTTTTAGAGTTACCTTCAGGGCTCCACAGATCTCTACAGTGTATTAGAGTTACCTTCAGGGCTCCACAGAGCTCTACAGTGTATTACAGTTACCTTCAGGGCTCTACAGAGCTCTACAGTGTATTACAGTTACCTTCAGGGCTCTACAGAGCTCTACAGTGTATTAGAGTTACCTTCAGGGCTCCACAGTGTATTAGAGTTACCTTCAGGGCTCCACAGAGCTCTACAGTGTATTAGAGTTACCTTCAGGGCTCCACAGAGCTCTACAGTGTATTACAGTTACCTTCAGGGCTCTACAGAGCTCTACAGTGTATTACAGTTACCTTCAGGGCTCTACAGAGCTCTACAGTGTATTAGAGTTACCTTCAGGGCTCCACAGTGTATTAGAGTTACCTTCAGGGCTCCACAGAGCTCTACAGTGTATTAGAGTTACCTTCAGGGCTCCACAGAGCTCTACAGTGTATTAGAGTTACCTTCAGGGCTCCACAGAGCTCTACAGTGTCTGCATCGTCCACCACTGTGATCCTGAAGTTAGGAGTCTGCAGGAGCTCCTTGAAGAGCAGGCCGTTCTCCATGATCTTACTGCCTGGTAAAACAACAGGTTTTTACATCCCAACACATAGCCAGCCTATCACTCCATCGCTGTCAAAGCTTTGTCGTAATTACTATCTATCTCATTACATATAGTTATCAAATTAACTTCACAGCTTTGTTTTACATTCCTGTATAGAAATGTCTTGGCAATTATGTTGATAAATGATCCTGGGGGTTTTCTTACCGATGGTGGTCTCACAGAACTTCTCTGCTGCCACCTCGTTGGCGATGTTAGCTCCCATCAGAACACTGACGTCTATAGCCATCTTCTCCCTGATTATGTCCGAGATGAGCTTCAGGCCCTCCGGACCCTCGTCTATTCCCTGTGGGGACAAGAGACAGCTACATGGTTCAATAGTGTTTCTCCTTCCATTTGTTTTACAGGGCAACGTGAGAGAACAGAACAAAGGAAGTGAGACAACCTGAAAGACGACATTGACAGAGAGGAGTGAGAGGAGTGGAGAGGAGTGGAGAGGAGTGAGGAGGCAACTAGTTCCATGGAGAGAGAGGTGACACTAGGTGTCACTAGTGTTTAGTGGTTAGTGGATAGCGAGACGTGTTACTAGTGGTTAGTGAGAGGTGTTACTAGTGGTTAGTGGTTAGTGAGAGGTGTTACTAGTGTTTAGTGGTTAGTGAGAGGTGTTACTAGTGTTTAGTGGTTAGTGAGAGGTGTTACTAGTGTTTAGTGGTTAGTGAGAGGTGTTACTAGTGTTTAGTGGTTAGCGAGACGTGTTACTAGTGGTTAGTGAGAGGTGTTACTAGTGGTTAGTGGTTAGTGAGAGGTGTTACTAGTGTTTAGTGGTTAGTGAGAGGTGTTACTAGTGTTTAGTGTATAGTGAGAGGTGTTACTAGTGTTTAGTGGTTAGTGAGAGGTGTTACTAGTGTATAGTGAGAGGTGTTACTAGTGTTTAGTTTAGTGAGAGGTGTTACTAGTGGTTAGTGAGAGGTGTTACTAGTGAGAGGTGTTACTAGTGTTTAGTGGTTAGTGAGAGGTGTTACTAGTGTATAGTGAGAGGTGTTACTAGTGTTTAGTGGTTAGTGAGAGGTGTTACTAGTGGTTAGTGAGAGGTGTTACTAGTGTTTAGTGAGAGGTGTTACTAGTGTTTAGTGGTTAGTGAGAGGTGTTACTAGTGGTTAGTGAGAGGTGTTACTAGTGTTTAGTGGTTAGTGAGAGGTGTTACTAGTGTTTAGTGAGAGGTGTTACTAGTGTTTAGTGAGAGATGTTACTAGTGTTTAGTGGTTAGTGAGAGGTGTTACTAGTGTTTAGTGGTTAGTGAGAGGTGTTACTAGTGGTTAGTGAGAGGTGTTACTAGTGTTTAGTGGTTAGTGAGAGGTGTTACTAGTTTAGTGTTAGTGAGAGGTGTTACTAGTGTTTAGTGAGAGGTGTTACTAGTGTTTAGTGGTTAGTGAGAGGTGTTACTAGTGTTTAGTGGTTAGTGAGAGGTGTTACTAGTGTTCAGTGGTTAGTGAGAGGTGTTACTAGTGGTTAGTGAGAGGTGTTACTAGTGTTTAGTGGTTAGTGAGAGGTGTTACTAGTGTTTAGTGGTTAGTGAGAGGTGTTACTAGTGTTTAGTGGTTAGTGAGAGGTGTTACTAGTGTTTAGTGGTTAGTGAGGTGAGAGGTGTTACTAGTGTTTAGTTTAGTGAGAGGTGTTACTAGTGTTTAGTGGTTAGTGAGAGGTGTTACTAGTGTTTAGTGTATAGTGAGAGGTGTTACTAGTGTTTAGTGGTTAGTGAGAGGTGTTACTAGTGTTTAGTGGTTAGTGAGAGGTGTTTAGTGTATAGTGAGAGGTGTTACTAGTGTTTAGTGGTTAGTGAGAGGTGTTACTAGTGTTTAGTGAGAGATGTTACTAGTGTTTAGTGGTTAGAGAGGTGTTACTAGTGTTCAGTGGTTAGTGAGAGGTGTTACTAGTGTTTAGTGAGAGATGTTACTAGTGTTTAGTGGTTAGTGAGAGGTGTTACTAGTGTTTAGTGGTTAGTGAGAGGTGTTACTAGTGTTTAGTGAGAGGTGTTACTAGTGTTTAGTGGTTAGTGAGAGGTGTTACTAGTGTTTAGTGGTTAGTGAGAGGTGTTACTGTGTTTAGTGAGAGGTGTTACTAGTGTTTAGTGGTTAGTGAGAGGTGTTACTAGTGTTTAGTGGTTAGTGAGAGGTGTTACTAGTGTTCAGTGGTTAGTGAGAGTGTTACTAGTGGTTAGTGAGAGGTGTTACTAGTGTTTAGTGGTTAGTGAGAGGTGTTACTAGTGTTTAGTGGTTAGTGAGAGGTGTTACTAGTGTTTAGTGGTTAGTGAGAGGTGTTACTAGTGTTTAGTGGTTAGTGAGAGGTGTTACTAGTGGTTAGTGAGAGGTGTTACTAGTGGTTAGTGAGAGGTGTTACTAGTGTTTAGTGGTTAGTGAGAGGTGTTACTAGTGGTTAGTGAGAGGTGTGTTTAGTGAGAGGTGTTACTAGTGGTTAGTGAGAGGTGTTACTAGTGTTTAGTGAGAGGTGTTACTAGTGGTTAGTGAGAGGTGTTACTAGTGTTTGTTACTAGTGGTTAGTGAGAGGTGTTACTAGTGTATAGTGAGAGGTGTTACTAGTGGTTAGTTGTTACTAGTGTTTAGTGAGAGTGTTACTAGTGTTTAGTGTTTAGTTTAGTGAGAGGTGTTACTAGTGGTTAGTGAGAGGTGTTACTAGTGTTTAGTTTAGTGAGTGTTACTAGTGTTTAGTGGTTAGCGAGACGTGTTACTAGTGGTTAGTGAGAGGTGTTACTAGTGGTTAGTTTAGTGAGAGGTGTTACTAGTGTTTAGTGGTTAGTGAGGTGTTACTAGTGTTTAGTGTATAGTGAGAGGTGTTACTAGTGTTTAGTGGTTAGTGAGAGGTGTTACTAGTGTATAGTTACTAGTGTTTAGTGGTTAGTGAGAGGTGTTACTAGTGGTTAGTGAGTGGTTAGTGAGAGGTGTTACTAGTGTTTAGTGGTTAGTGAGAGGTGTTACTAGTGTATAGTGAGAGGTGTTACTAGTGTTTAGTGGTTAGTGAGAGGTGTTACTAGTGGTTAGTGAGAGGTGTTACTAGTGTTTAGTGAGAGATGTTACTAGTGTTTAGTGGTTAGTGAGAGGTGTTACTAGTGGTTAGTGAGAGGTGTTACTAGTGTTTAGTGGTTAGTGAGAGGTGTTACTAGTGTTTAGTGGTTTACTAGTGTTTAGTGAGGTGTTACTAGTGTTTAGTGGTTAGTGAGAGGTGTTACTAGTGTTTAGTGGTTAGTGAGAGGTGTTACTAGTGTTTAGTGAGAGGTTACTAGTGTTTAGTGGTTAGTGAGAGGTGTTACTAGTGTTTAGTGGTTAGTGAGAGGTGTTACTAGTGTTTAGTGAGAGGTGTTACTAGTGTTTAGTGGTTAGTGAGAGGTGTTACTAGTGTTTAGTGGTTAGTGAGAGGTGTTACTAGTGTTCAGTGGTTAGTGAGAGGTGTTACTAGTGGTTAGTGGTTTACTAGTGTTTAGTGGTTAGTGAGAGGTGTTACTAGTGTTTAGTGGTTAGTGAGAGGTGTTACTAGTGTTTAGTGGTTAGTGAGAGGTGTTACTAGTGTTTAGTGGTTAGTGGTTACTAGTGTTTAGTGGTTAGTGATGTTACTAGTGGTTAGTGGTTAGTGAGAGGTGTTACTAGTGTTTAGTGTATAGTGAGAGGTGTTACTAGTGTTTAGTGGTTAGTGAGAGGTTGTTTAGTGGTTAGTGAGAGGTGTTACTAGTGTATAGTGAGAGGTGTTACTAGTGTTTAGTGGTTAGTGAGAGGTGTTACTAGTGTTTAGTGAGAGATGTTACTAGTGTTTAGTGGTTAGTGAGGGTGTTACTAGTGTTCAGTGGTTAGTGAGAGGTGTTACTAGTGTTTAGTTACTAGTGGTTAGTGAGAGGTGTTACTAGTGTTTAGTGGTTAGTGAGAGGTATTACTAGTGTTTAGTGAGAGGTGTTACTAGTGTTTAGTGGTTAGTGGTTTACTAGTGTTTAGTGGTTAGTGAGAGGTGTTACTAGTGGTTACTAGTGTTTAGTGGTTAGTGAGAGGTGTTACTAGTGTTTAGTGGTTAGTGAGAGGTGTTACTAGTGTTCAGAGGAGAGGTATTACTAGTGGTTAGTGGTTTTAGTGGTTAGTGAGAGGTGTTACTAGTGTTTAGTGGTTAGTGGTTTAGTGTTTAGTGGTTAGTGAGAGGTGTTACTAGTGTTTAGTGGTTAGTGAGAGGTGTTACTAGTGGTTGTTACTAGTGGTTAGTGAGAGGTGTTACTAGTGTTTAGTGGTTAGTGAGAGGTTTACTAGTGGTTAGTGAGAGGTGTTACTAGTGTTTAGTGAGAGGTGTTACTAGTGGTTATGAGAGGTGTTACTAGTGTTTAGTGAGTGTTACTGTGGTTAGTGGTTTACTAGTGTATAGTGAGAGGTGTTACTAGTGGTTAGTGAGAGGTGTTACTGGTTAGTGAGAGGTGTTACTAGTGGTTAGTGAGAGGTGTTACTTAGAGGTGTTACTAGTGGTTAGTGAGAGGTGTTACTAGTGTTTAGTGGTTAGTGAGAGGTGTTACTAGTGTTTATGGTTAGTGAGAGGTGTTACTAGTGTTTAGTGGTTAGTGAGAGGTGTTACTAGTGGTTAGTGAGATGTGTTACTAGTGTTTAGTGAGAGATGTTACTAGTGTTTAGTGGTTAGTGAGAGGTGTTACTAGTGGTTAGTGAGAGGTGTTACTAGTGTTTAGTGGTTAGTGAGAGGTGTTACTAGTGTTCAGTGGTTAGTGAGAGGTGAGAGGTGTTACTAGTGGTTAGTGGTTAGTGAGAGGTGTTACTAGTGTTTAGTGGTTAGTGAGAGGTGTTACTGGTTCAGTGGTTAGTGAGAGGTGTTACTAGTGTTTAGTGGTTAGTGAGAGGTGTTACTAGTGTTTAGTGGTTAGTGAGAGGTGTTACTAGTGTTTAGTGAGTGTTACTAGTGTTTAGTGGTTAGTGAGAGGTGTTACTAGTGTTTAGTGGTTAGTGAGAGGTGTTACTAGTGGTTAGTGAGAGGTGTTACTAGTGTTTAGTGGTTAGTGAGAGGTGTTACTAGTGTTTAGTGGTTAGTGAGAGGTGTTACTAGTGTTTAGTGGTTAGTGAGAGGTGTTACTAGTGTTTAGTGAGAGATGTTACTAGTGTTTAGTGGTTAGTGAGAGGTGTTACTAGTGTTTAGTGGTTAGTGAGAGGTGTTACTAGTGGTTAGTGAGAGGTGTTACTAGTGTTTAGTGGTTAGTGAGAGGTGTTACTAGTGTTTAGTGGTTAGTGAGGGTGTTACTAGTGTATAGTGAGAGGTGTTACTAGTGGTTAGTGAGAGGTGTTACTAGTGGTTAGTGAGAGGTGTTACTAGTGGTTAGTGAGAGGTGTTACTAGTGTTTAGTGGTTAGTGAGAGGTGTTACTAGTGTTTAGTGGTTAGTGAGAGGTGTTACTAGTGTTTAGTGGTTAGTGAGAGGTGTTACTAGTGTTTAGTGGTTAGTGAGAGGTGTTACTAGTGTTTAGTGGTTAGTGAGAGGTGTTACTAGTGTTTAGTGGTTAGTGAGATGTGTTACTAGTGGTTAGTGAGAGGTGTTACTAGTGGTTAGTGGTTAGTGAGAGGTGTTACTAGTGGTTAGTGAGAGGTGTTACTACTGTTTAGTGGTTAGTGAGAGGTGTTACTAGTGTTCAGTGGTTAGTGAGAGGTGTTACTAGTGTTTAGTGGTTAGTGAGAGGTGTTACTAGTGTTCAGTGGTTAGTGAGAGGTGTTACTAGTGTTTAGTGGTTAGTGAGAGGTGTCACTAGTGTTTAGTGGTTAGTGAGAGGTGTTACTAGTGTTTAGTGGTTAGTGAGAGGTGTTACTAGTGTTTAGTGGTTAGTGAGATGTGTTACTAGTGGTTAGTGAGAGGTGTTACTAGTGGTTAGTGGTTTACAGTCAGGTGTTACTGCTGGTTAGTGAGAGGTGTTACTACTGTTTAGTGGTTAGTGAGAGGTGTTACTAGTGTTAGTGAGAGGTGTTACTACTGTTTAGTGGTTAGTGAGAGGTGTTACTAGTGTTTAGTGAGAGGTGTTACTAGTGTTTAGTGAGAGGTGTTACTAGTGTTTAGTGAGAGGTGTTACTAGTGTTTAGTGGTTAGTGAGAGGTGTTACTAGTGGTTAGTGAGGTGTTACTAGTGTTTAGTGGTTAGTGAGAGGTGTTACTAGTGTTTAGTGAGAGGTGTTACTAGTGGTTAGAGGTGTTACTAGTGTTTAGTGGTTAGTGAGAGGTGTTACTAGTGTTTAGTGGTTAGTGAGAGGTGTTACTAGTGTTTAGTGAGAGGTGTTACTAGTGTTTAGTGAGAGGTGTTACTAGTGTTTAGTGGTTAGTGAGAGGTGTTACTAGTGTTTAGTGGTTAGTGAGAGGTGTTACTAGTGGTTAGTGAGAGGTGTTACTACTGTTTAGTGGTTAGTGAGAGGTGTTACTTTAGTGTTTAGTGAGAGGTGTTACTAGTGGTTAGTGAGAGGTGTTACTAGTGTTTAGTGGTTAGTGAGAGGTGTTACTAGTGTTTAGTGGTTAGTGAGAGGTGTTACTAGTATTTAGTGTTTAGTGAGAGAACTGTTACTAGTGTTTAGTGGTTAGTGAGAGGTGTTACTAGTGAGTGGTTAGTGAGAGGTGTTACTAGTGTTTAGTGAGAGATGTTACTAGTGTTTAGTGGTTAGTGAGAGGTGTTACTAGTGTTTAGTGGTTAGTGAGAGTGTTACTAGTGGTTAGTGGTTAGTGTTTAGTGAGAGGTGTTACTAGTGGTTAGTGGTTAGTGAGAGGTGTTACTAGTGGTTAGTGGTTAGTGAAAGGTGTTACTAGTGGTTAGTGGTTAGTGAGAGGTATTACTAGTGGTTAGTGGTTAGTGGTTAGTGAGAGGTGTTACTAGTGGTTAGTGGTTAGAGGGTGTTACTAGTGGTTAGTGGTTAGTGAGAGGTGTTACTAGTGGTTAGTGGTTAGTGAAAGGTGTTACTAGTGGTTAGTGGTTAGTGAGAGGTGTTACTAGTGGTTAGTGGTTAGTGGTTAGTGGTTAGTGAGAGGTGTTACTAGTGGTTAGTGAGAGGTGTTACTAGTGGTTAGTGAGAGGTATTACTAGTGGTTAGTGGTGAGTGAAAGGTGTTACTAGTGGTTAGTGGTTAGTGAGAGGTATTACTAGTGGTTAGTGGTTAGTGAGAGGTGTTACTAGTGGTTAGTGAGAGGTATTACTAGTGGTTAGTGGTTAGTGAGAGGTATTACTAGTGGTTAGTGGTTAGTGAGAGGTATTACTAGTGGTTAGTGGTTAGTGAGAGGTATTACTAGTGGTTAGTGGTTAGTGTGAGGTATTACTAGTGGTTAGTGGTTAGTGGTTAGTGAGAGGTATTACTAGTGGTTAGTGGTTAGTGGTTAGTGAGAGGTATTACTAGTGGTTAGTGGTTAGTGGTTAGTGAGAGGTATTACTAGTGGTTAGTGGTTAGTGGTTAGTGAGAGGTATTACTAGTGGTTAGTGGTTAGTGGTTAGTGAGAGGTATTACTAGTGGTTAGTGGTTAGTGAGAGGTATTACTAGTGGTTAGTGGTTAGTGGTTAGTGTGAGGTATTACTAGTGGTTAGTGGTTAGTGGTTAGTGAGAGGTATTACTAGTGGTTAGTGGTTAGTGTGAGGTATTACTAGTGGTTAGTGGTTAGTGGTTAGTGAGAGGTATTACTAGTGGTTAGTGGTTAGTGGTTAGTGAGAGGTATTACTAGTGGTTAGTGGTTAGTGGTTAGTGAGACATTACTAGTGGTTAGTGGTTAGTGGTTAGTGAGAGACAGACTGCTTCTCACTAGTGGTTAGTGGTTAGTGAGACTGTATTACTAGAGGTTAGTGGTTAGTGGTTAGTGACATGAGGTATTACTAGTGGTTAGTGGTTTACTACAGGTTTCTATCTGAGGGCTTTATTATGTGTTTGTTAGTAAAAACATCCATTCAGAGACACACAGAGACAGACTGCTGTCTCAACTCCACATATGAGGGCTTGTCACTGACAGTCAGACTGCTGTCTCAACTCCACATGAGGGCTTGTCACTGACAGACAGACAGACAGACTGAAAGAAAGAAGAAGACAGACAGACAGACAGACAGACAGACAGACAGACAGACAGACAGACAGACACTACAGTAGACCCAGACTAGGCTACTCTACTCCCTCTGATATTAGCCTTCTCTCTCCTGCAGACGTTAACTCAATCTGGGACAGAGATGGGAGTACCGAGAGGAGAGCATATCATGTCCCCGCAAAACATCACTCTTGAAATATTCAAACACCATAAGCCAGACGTGGGAGTTTAGCTGCCCTGAATAGAACCAGCTGGTGACAGAAACAAACTAGGCCAGGCCAAGGCCCTGTGGACTTGTTTTCTAGACACACACTGACACACAGGACAAACACTTCCTGACCCTGTATAAACTGATTGAAGACTAGACATGAAGACATTAATAGATAGTAGAGAGAGATGCTGAATAACTAGAACCCTGCAGAAGTAGTTGTAACTGATTGAAGACTAGACATTAAGACATTAATATATAGTAGAGAGACAAGGCTGAATAACTAGAACCCTGTAGAAGTAGTTGTAACTGATTGAAGACTAGACATTAAGACATTAATAGATAGTAGAGAGACAAGGCTGAATAACTAGAACCCTGTAGAAGTAGTTGTAACTGATTGAAGACTAGACATTAATACATTAATAGATAGTAGAGAGACAAGGCTGAATACGAGTCTATTAAATTAATCCCAACACCATAATCGTCTGATTACATTCTTGGAGAACGGGAAGACTGTCCTCTCCAAAAAAACAAATGAGCCTGTAGTTAATTATGTAGTAATAGTTTTACAAGCCTCTCCACTCAAATAAAGCTTCTCAGAATCCCCTGGCTCCTGAACCACACAAATCCCTCTTTACAAAGGCCCTGCTCTGGCCCAATCCAGAGGTTTAACACAAGGCCCTGCTCTGGCCCAATCCAGAGGTTTAACACAAGGCCCTGCTCTGGCCCAATCCAGAGGTTTAACACAAGGCCCTGCTCTGGCCCAATCCAGAGGTTTAACACAAGGCCCTGCTCTGGCCCAATCCAGAGGTTTAACACAAGGCCCTGCTCTGGCCCAATCCAGAGGTTTAACACAAGGCCCCGCTCTGGCCCAATCCAGAGGTTTAACATAAGGCCCCGCTCTGGCCCAATCCAGAGGTTTAACATAAGGCCCTGCTCTGGCCCAATCCAGAGGTTTAACACAAGGCCCTGCTCTGGCCCAATCCAGAGGTTTAACACAAGGCCCTGCTCTGGCCCGATCCAGAGGTTTAACACAAGGCCCTGCTCTGGCCCAATCCAGAGGTTTAACACAAGGCCCTGCTCTGGCCCAATCCAGAGGTTTAACACAAGGCCCTGCTCTGGCCCAATCCAGAGGTTTAACACAAGGCCCTGCTCTGGCCCAATCCAGAGGTTTAAAACAAGGGCCCGCTCTGGCCCAATCCAGAGGTTTAACACAAGGCCCTGCTCTGGCCCAATCCAGAGGTTTAACACAAGGCCCTGCTCTGGCCCAATCCAGAGGTTTAACACAAAAAGAGGAGAGAGAACCGTGACAGAGTTATAAAGATGTTATAACTACATAATCTGATTTAAAAGATGGTTATTTTTAACTGCATACATGTATGGCAGATCTAGGTAGAGCATGGCAGAGAGACCATATATATATATTCACCTTTATTTAACCAGGTAAGTTCTCATTTACAATTGCGACCTGGCCAAGATAAAGCAAAGCAGTTCGACACATACAACGACACAGAGTTACACATGGAGTAAAACAAACATACAGTCAATAATACAGTAGAAACAAGTCTATATATGATGTGAGCAAATGAGGTGAGATAAGGGAGGTAAAGGCAAAAAAAGGCCATGGTGGCAAAGTAAATACAATATAGCAAGTAAAACACTGGAATGGTAGTTTTGCAGTGGAAGAATGTGCAAAGTAGAAATAAAAATTATGGGGTGCAAAGGAGCATATGAGCCATTAGCTAAATCAGCTCTTGTGGACAGCCTACGTAAACATTCAGCATCTAACCAAATTACACAAGATTTTTGTTTCGTGGTTTAATCGAGATATTTAAACAACACAACCGGCCAAGAAATCCAATGGGTTTAACACTGAGGTCAGGACAGGTAGTGTTTTCTACCCTGCTGTCACTGAGGTCAGGACAGGTAGTGTTTTCTACCCTGCTGTCACTGAGGTCAGGACAGGTAGTGTTTGCTACCCTGCTGTCACTGAGGTCAGGACAGGTAGTGTTTTCTACCCTGCTGTCACTGAGGTCAGGACAGGTGGTGTTTTCTACCCTGCTGTCACTGAGGTCAGGACAGGTAGTGTTTGCTACCCTGCTGTCACTGAGGTCAGGACAGGTAGTGTTTTCTACCCTGCTGTCACTGAGGTCAGGACAGGTAGTGTTTTCTACCCTGCTGTCACTGAGGTCAGGACAGGTAGTGTTTTCTACCCTGCTGTCACTGAGGTCAGGACAGGTGGTGTTTTCTACCCTGCTGTCACTGAGGTCAGGACAGGTAGTGTTTGCTACCCTGCTGTCACTGAGGTCAGGACAGGTAGTGTTTTCTACCCTGCTGTCACTGAGGTCAGGACAGGTAGTGTTTTCTACCATGCTGTCACTGAGGTCAAGACAGGCAGTGGTTTCTATAAGGAAGCTGTCACTGAGGACAGGGCAGGACAGGTGGTGTTTTCACCCTGAGAAATCACAGGGGTCAGGAGCCTTATAAGGAGGTTTGAAACACTGAGTCACTGAGGGGACAGGTAGTGCCTTATAAGGAGGAGAACACTGAGAAATGACAGGGCTCCAGTGCCTTATAAGGATGCTGTCACTGAGAAATGACAGGGCTCCAGTGCCTTATAAGGAGGAGAACACTGAGAAATGACAGGGTTCCATATAGCCTTATAAGGAGGAGAACACTGAGAAATGACAGGGCTCCATAGAGCCTTATAAGGAGGAGGAGAACACTGAGAAATGACAGGGCTCCATAGAGCCTTATAAGGAGGAGAACACTGAGAAATGACAGGGCTCCATATAGCCTTATAAGGAGGAGAACACTGAGAAATGACAGGGCTCCATATAGCCTTATAAGGAGGAGGAGAACACTGAGAAATGACAGGGCTCCATAGAGCCTTATAAGGAGAAGAACACTGAGAAATGACAGGGCTCCATAGAGCCTTATAAGGAGGAGAGAACACTGAGAAATGACAGGGCTCCATAGAGCCTTATAAGGAGGAGAACACTGAGAAATGACAGGGCTCCATAGAGCCTTATAAGGAGGAGAACACTGAGAAATGACAGGGCTCCATATAGCCTTATAAGGAGGGGGAGAACACTGAGAAATGACAGGGCTCCATAGAGCCTTATAAGGAGGAGAACACTGAGAAATGACAGGGCTCCATATAGCCTTATAAGGAGGAGAACACTGAGAAATGACAGGGCTCCATATAGCCTTATAAGGAGGAGAACACTGAGAAATGACAGGGCTCCATAGAGCCTTATAAGGAGGAGAACACTGAGAAATGACAGGGCTCCATATAGCCTTATAAGGAGGAGAACACTGAGAAATGACAGGGCTCCATAGAGCCTTATAAGGAGAAGAACACTGAGAAATGACAGGGTTCCATCCATAGGAGCCTTGACAGGGCTAAGGAGGAGAAGAACACTGAGAAATGACAGGGCTCCATATAGCCTTATAAGGAGGAGAACACTGAGAAATGACAGGGCTCCATATAGCCTTATAAGGAGGAGAAACACTGAGAAATGACAGGGCTCCATAGGCCTTATAAGGAGGAGAACACTGAGAAATGACAGGGCTCCATATAGCCTTATAAGGAGGAGAACACTGAGAAATGACAGGGCTCCATATAGCCTTATAAGGAGGAGAACACTGAGAAATGACAGGGCTCCATAGAGCCTTATAAGGAGGAGAACACTGAGAAATGACAGGGCTCCATATAGCCTTATAAGGAGGAGGAGAACACTGAGAAATGACAGGGCTCCATATAGCCTTATAAGGAGGAGAACACTGAGAAATGACAGGGCTCCATATAGCCTTATAAGGAGGAGAACACTGAGAAATGACAGGGTTCCATATAGCCTTATAAGGAGGAGGAGAACACTGAGAAATGACAGGGCTCCATAGAGCCTTATAAGGAGAAGAACACTGAGAAATGACAGGGCTCCATATAGCCTTATAAGGAGGAGAACACTGAGAAATGACAGGGCTCCATAGAGCCTTATAAGGAGGAGAACACTGAGAAATGACAGGGCTCCATATAGCCTTATAAGCAGGAGAACACTGAGAAATGACAGGGCTCCAGCCTTATAAGGAAGAACACTGAGAAATGACAGGGCTCCATAGCCTTATAAGGAGGAGAACACTGAGAAATGACAGGGCTCCATATAGCCTTATAAGGAGGAGAACACTGAGAAATGACAGGGCTCCATATAGCCTTATAAGGAGGAGAACACTGAGAAATGACAGGGCTCCATAGAGCCTTATAAGGAGAAGAACACTGAGAAATGACAGGGTTCCATATAGCCTTATAAGGAGAAGAACACTGAGAAATGACAGGGCTCCATAGAGCCTTATAAGGAGGAGGAGAACACTGAGAAATGACAGGGCTCCATAGAGCCTTATAAGGAGAAGAACACTGAGAAATGACAGGGCTCCATAGAGCCTTATAAGGAGGAGGAGAACACTGAGAAATGACAGGGCTCCATAGAGCCTTATAAGGAGGAGGAGAACACTGAGAAATGACAGGGCTCCATAGAGCCTTATAAGGAGAAGAACACTGAGAAATGACAGGGCTCCATAGAGCCTTATAAGGAGGAGGAGAACACTGAGAAATGACAGGGTTCCATATAGCCTTATAAGGAGGGGGAGAACACTGCGAAATGACAGGGCTCCATAGAGCCTTATAAGGAGGAGAACACTGAGAAATGACAGGGCTCCATAGAGTCTTATAAGGAGGAGAACACTGAGAAATGACAGGGCTCCATAGAGCCTTATAAGGAGGAGAACACTGAGAAATGACAGGGCTCCATAGAGCCTTATAAGGAGGAGGAGAACACTGAGAAATGACAGGGCTCCATAGAGCCTTATAAGGAGGAGAACACTGAGAAATGACAGGGCTCCATAGAGCCTTATAAGGAGGAGAACACTGAGAAATGACAGGGCTCCATATAGCCTTATAAGGAGGAGAACACTGAGAAATGACAGGGCTCCATAGAGCCTTATAAGGAGAAGAACACTGAGAAATGACAGGGCTCCATAGAGCCTTATAAGGAGGAGGAGAACACTGAGAAATGACAGGGCTCCATATAGCCTTATAAGGAGGAGAACACTGAGAAATGACAGGGCTCCATAGAGCCTTATAAGGAGGAGAACACTGAGAAATGACAGGGCTCCATATAGCCTTATAAGGAGGGGGAGAACACTGAGAAATGACAGGGCTCCATATAGCCTTGTGTGTTTTAGGTTGGAGAGTAAACATATGAGTAGGACGTTTTGCGGTCGTGAAACTCTTACCTTAATGAGTGTGATTCCCCTGGCCTGGGAGGAGACACAGCCCACCATCTCATCACACAGCTTCCTGATGAACTGGTGAGGAACCACGAACACTAGGAGGTCAGCCCCCTCAGCAGCATCCTGGAGCTGAGGTACAGCCACCTGTTGAGGGGGGGGGTGAGAGAGAGAGGGGAGGAGGGTGAGGGGGGGTGAGAGAGAGAGAGAGAGAGAGAGAGAGGGAAGGAGGGTGAGAGGGGGGTGTGAGAGAGAGAGAGGGAAGGACGGTGAGAGGGGGTTGTGAGAGAGAGAGAGAGGGAAGGAGGGTGAGAGAGAAGGAGGGAAGGAGGGTGAGAGGGGGGTGAGAGAGAGAGAGAGAGAAGGAGGGAAGGAGGGTGAGAGAGAGAGAGAGAGAGAGAGAGGAGAGGAGGAAGGAGGGTGAGAGAGAGAGAGAGAGAGAGAGAGAGAGAGAGAGAGGGAGAGGAAGGAGGGTGAGAGAGAGAGAGAGAGGGAAGGATGGTGAGAGAGAGAGAGAGAGAGAGAGAGGGAAGGAGGGTGAGAGAGAGAAGGAGGGTGAGAGAGAGAGAGAGAGAGAGAGAGAGGAGGGAGAGGAGGGGGTGAGAGAGAGAGAGAGAGAGAGGAGAGAGGGGGGGGAGAGAGGAGAGAGAGAGAGAGAGAGAGAGAGGGTGAGTGGGTGGATGAGAGGGGGGGGGTTGGTGATGGTGTAGACAAGCTTTCAGTCTTTGTTTAAACTAATTTCTGTTCAGACAGTCCTCTTACCACGTTGTCAGGCAGCCTGTATCCAGGCAGGTACTTGACATTCTCATGGTCTGTGTTGATGATGTCTGTGAGATTCCTGCCGTTCACGTTCTCCTCAAACACCCACATCTTGACTGTGGTGGCGAAACGCTGCAGGGCCTGAGCATTACTGCCGATTATCCTGGCAATGGCTGAACCCCTGTAGGGAACAAGAATCATCGATGTACATTACACTGCTCTACAACTTAACCATTTACCATCCTCCTGTGGCAAGAGACAATAGCAAAAACAATCTAAATTATTATCTTAACTGTTCACCATTACTTTAGAATGGGATAACCTAATCAAATTCAGTCTTGTCCTTTGTCAAGAAATGTGCTCATGTCATAAACATTATCCTTTAAACATTATCCTACAGAAATGCATTGTCGTCCCCTCAACATAAGTGGATTCAAAACCCCCACGTTGCTCTCCTGCTCATGTTCTCCTTGACAACAGCTACGATGTAACGTCGATGTTATACAACGGATCCGCGCTCGCCTCTGAGCCAGAGTAGAGATATAGCTAACGTTACATTGTAAGAGACAGACACTGGCAGCTAATGCTGCTCTATCTGACCAGCTAGCCCTGTAACATCTATCTGGCCAGCTAGCCCTGTAACATCTATCTGACCAGCTAGCCCTGTAACATCTATCTGACCAGCTAGCCCTGTAACATCTATCTGACCAGCTAGCCCTGTAACATCTATCTGACCAGCTAGCCCTGTAACATCTATCTGACCAGCTAGCCCTGTAACATCTATCTGGCCAGCTAGCCCTGTAACATCTATCTGACCAGCTAGCCCTGTAACATCTATCTGACCAGCTAGCCCTGTAACATCTATCTGACCAGCTAGCCCTGTAACATCTATCTGACCAGCTAGCCCTGTAACATCTATCTGACCAGCTAGCCCTGTAACATCTATCTGGCCAGCTAGCCCTGTAACATCTATCTGACCAGCTAGCCCTGTAACATCTATCTGACCAGCTAGCCCTGTAACATCTATCTGACCAGCTAGCCCTGTAACATCTATCTGACCAGCTAGCCCTGTAACATCTATCTGGCCAGCTAGCCCTGTAACATCTATCTGACCAGCTAGCCCTGTAACATCTATCTGGCCAGCTAGCCCTGTAACATCTATCTGACCAGCTAGCCCTGTAACATCTATCTGGCCAGCTAGCCCTGTAACATCTATCTGACCAGCTAGCCCTGTAACATCTATCTGGCCAGCTAGCCCTGTAACATCTATCTGACCATCTAGCCCTGTAACATCTATCTGACCAGCTAGCCCTGTAACATCTATCTGACCAGCTAGCCCTGTAACATCTATCTGACCATCTAGCCCTGTAACATCTATCTGACCATCTAGCCCTGTAACATCTATCTGACCAGCTAGCCCTGTAACATCTATCTGACCAGCTAGCCCTGTAACATCTATCTGACCATCTAGCCCTGTAACATCTATCTGACCAGCTAGCCCTGTAACATCTATCTGGCCAGCTAGCCCTGTAACATCTATCTGACCAGCTAGCCCTGTAACATCTATCTGACCATCTAGCCCTGTAACATCTATCTGGCCATCTAGCCCTGTAACATCTATCTGACCAGCTAGCCCTGTAACATCTATCTGGCCATCTAGCCCTGTAACATCTATCTGACCAGCTAGCCCTGTAACATCTATCTGACCAGCTAGCCCTGTAACATCTATCTGACCAGCTAGCCCTGTAACATCTATCTGGCCAGCTAGCCCTGTAACATCTATCTGGCCATCTAGCCCTGTAACATCTATCTGGCCAGCTAGCCCTGTAACATCTATCTGACCAGCTAGCCCTGTAACATCTATCTGACCAGCTAGCCCTGTAACATCTATCTGACCAGCTAGCCCTGTAACATCTATCTGACCAGCTAGCCCTGTAACATCTATCTGACCAGCTAGCCCTGTAACATCTATCTGGCCAGCTAGCCCTGTAACATCTATCTGACCAGCTAGCCCTGTAACATCTATCTGGCCAGCTAGCCCTGTAACATCTATCTGACCAGCTAGCCCTGTAACATCTATCTGACCAGCTAGCCCTGTAACATCTATCTGACCAGCTAGCCCTGTAACATCTATCTGACCAGCTAGCCCTGTAACATCTATCTGCCCAGCTAGCCCTGTAACATCTATCTGGCCAGCTAGCCCTGTAACATCTATCTGACCAGCTAGCCCTGTAACATCTATCTGACCAGCTAGCCCTGTAACATCTATCTGACCAGCTAGCCCTGTAACATCTATCTGACCAGCTAGCCCTGTAACATCTATCTGGCCAGCTAGCCCTGTAACATCTATCTGACCAGCTAGCCCTGTAACATCTATCTGGCCAGCTAGCCCTGTAACATCTATCTGACCAGCTAGCCCTGTAACATCTATCTGGCCAGCTAGCCCTGTAACATCTATCTGACCAGCTAGCCCTGTAACATCTATCTGGCCAGCTAGCCCTGTAACATCTATCTGACCATCTAGCCCTGTAACATCTATCTGACCAGCTAGCCCTGTAACATCTATCTGGCCAGCTAGCCCTGTAACATCTATCTGGCCAGCTAGCCCTGTAACATCTATCTGATCATCTAGCCCTGTAACATCTATCTGACCAGCTAGCCCTGTAACATCTATCTGACCAGCTAGCCCTGTAACATCTATCTGGCCAGCTAGCCCTGTAACATCTATCTGACCAGCTAGCCCTGTAACATCTATCTGGCCAGCTAGCCCTGTAACATCTATCTGACCAGCTAGCCCTGTAACATCTATCTGGCCATCTAGCCCTGTAACATCTATCTGGCCATCTAGCCCTGTAACATCTATCTGACCAGCTAGCCCTGTAACATCTATCTGGCCATCTAGCCCTGTAACATCTATCTGACCAGCTAGCCCTGTAACATCTATCTGACCAGCTAGCCCTGTAACATCTATCTGACCAGCTAGCCCTGTAACATCTATCTGGCCAGCTAGCCCTGTAACATCTATCTGGCCATCTAGCCCTGTAACATCTATCTGACCAGCTAGCCCTGTAACATCTATCTGACCAGCTAGCCCTGTAACATCTATCTGACCAGCTAGCCCTGTAACATCTATCTGACCAGCTAGCCCTGTAACATCTATCTGGCCATCTAGCCCTGTAACATCTATCTGACCAGCTAGCCCTGTAACATCTATCTGACCAGCTAGCCCTGTAACATCTATCTGACCATCTAGCCCTGTAACATCTATCTGACCAGCTAGCCCTGTAACATCTATCTGGCCATCTAGCCCTGTAACATCTATCTGACCAGCTAGCCCTGTAACATCTATCTGACCATCTAGCCCTGTAACATCTATCTGACCAGCTAGCCCTGTAACATCTATCTGACCAGCTAGCCCTGTAACATCTATCTGACCAGCTAGCCCTGTAACATCTATCTGGCCATCTAGCCCTGTAACATCTATCTGACCAGCTAGCCCTGTAACATCTATCTGGCCATCTAGCCCTGTAACATCTATCTGACCAGCTAGCCCTGTAACATCTATCTGACCAGCTAGCCCTGTAACATCTATCTGACCAGCTAGCCCTGTAACATCTATCTGACCAGCTAGCCCTGTAACATCTATCTGACCAGCTAGCCCTGTAACATCTATCTGGCCATCTAGCCCTGTAACATCTATCTGGCCATCTAGCCCTGTAACATCTATCTGGCCATCTAGCCCTGTAACATCTATCTGGCCAGCTAGCCCTGTAACATCTATCTGACCAGCTAGCCCTGTAACATCTATCTGACCAGCTAGCCCTGTAACATCTATCTGACCAGCTAGCCCTGTAACATCTATCTGACCAGCTAGCCCTGTAACATCTATCTGGCCATCTAGCCCTGTAACATCTATCTGACCAGCTAGCCCTGTAACATCTATCTGACCAGCTAGCCCTGTAACATCTATCTGGCCATCTAGCCCTGTAACATCTATCTGGCCATCTAGCCCTGTAACATCTATCTGGCCATCTAGCCCTTTAACATCTATCTGGACATCTAGCCCTGTAACATCTATCTGACCAGCTAGCCCTGTAACATCTATCTGGCCAGCTAGCCCTGTAACATCTATCTGGCCAGCTAGCCCTGTAACATCTATCTGACCAGCTAGCCCTGTAACATCTATCTGACCAGCTAGCCCTGTAACATCTATCTGACCAGCTAGCCCTGTAACATCTATCTGACCAGCTAGCCCTGTAACATATATCTGACCAGCTAGCCCTGTAACATCTATCTGGCCAGCTAGCCCTGTAACATCTATCTGACCAGCTAGCCCTGTAACATCTATCTGACCAGCTAGCCCTGTAACATCTATCTGACCAGCTAGCCCTGTAACATCTATCTGGCCATCTAGCCCTGTAACATCTATCTGACCAGCTAGCCCTGTAACATCTATCTGACCAGCTAGCCCTGTAACATCTATCTGACCAGCTAGCCCTGTAACATTATCTGGCCAGCTAGCCCTGTAACATCTATCTGACCAGCTAGCCCTGTAACATCTATCTGGCCATCTAGCCCTGTAACATCTATCTGACCAGCTAGCCCTGTAACATCTATCTGACCATCTAGCCCTGTAACATCTATCTGGCCATCTAGCCCTGTAACATCTATCTGACCAGCTAGCCCTGTAACATCTATCTGACCAGCTAGCCCTGTAACATCTATCTGGCCAGCTAGCCCTGTAACATCTATCTGACCAGCTAGCCCTGTAACATCTATCTGACCAGCTAGCCCTGTAACATCTATCTGACCAGCTAGCCCTGTAACATCTATCTGGCCAGCTAGCCCTGTAACATCTATCTGACCAGCTAGCCCTGTAACATCTATCTGGCCAGCTAGCCCTGTAACATCTATCTGACCAGCTAGCCCTGTAACATCTATCTGGCCAGCTAGCCCTGTAACATCTATCTGACCATCTAGCCCTGTAACATCTATCTGACCAGCTAGCCCTGTAACATCTATCTGGCCAGCTAGCCCTGTAACATCTATCTGGCCAGCTAGCCCTGTAACATCTATCTGACCAGCTAGCCCTGTAACATCTATCTGGCCATCTAGCCCTGTAACATCTATCTGACCAGCTAGCCCTGTAACATCTATCTGACCAGCTAGCCCTGTAACATCTATCTGGCCATCTAGCCCTGTAACATCTATCTGACCAGCTAGCCCTGTAACATCTATCTGACCATCTAGCCCTGTAACATCTATCTGGCCATCTAGCCCTGTAACATCTATCTGACCAGCTAGCCCTGTAACATCTATCTGACCAGCTAGCCCTGTAACATCTATCTGGCCAGCTAGCCCTGTAACATCTATCTGGCCATCTAGCCCTGTAACATCTATCTGGCCAGCTAGCCCTGTAACATCTATCTGACCAGCTAGCCCTGTAACATCTATCTGACCAGCTAGCCCTGTAACATATATCTGACCAGCTAGCCCTGTAACATCTATCTGGCCATCTAGCCCTGTAACATCTATCTGACCAGCTAGCCCTGTAACATCTATCTGACCAGCTAGCCCTGTAACATCTATCTGGCCATCTAGCCCTGTAACATCTATCTGACCAGCTAGCCCTGTAACATCTATCTGACCAGCTAGCCCTGTAACATCTATCTGACCAGCTAGCCCTGTAACATCTATCTGGCCAGCTAGCCCTGTAACATCTATCTGACCAGCTAGCCCTGTAACATCTATCTGGCCATCTAGCCCTGTAACATCTATCTGACCAGCTAGCCCTGTAACATCTATCTGACCAGCTAGCCCTGTAACATCTATCTGGCCAGCTAGCCCTGTAACATCTATCTGGCCATCTAGCCCTGTAACATCTATCTGACCAGCTAGCCCTGTAACATCTATCTGACCAGCTAGCCCTGTAACATCTATCTGGCCATCTAGCCCTGTAACATCTATCTGACCAGCTAGCCCTGTAACATCTATCTGACCAGCTAGCCCTGTAACATCTATCTGACCAGCTAGCCCTGTAACATCTATCTGGCCAGCTAGCCCTGTAACATCTATCTGGCCATCTAGCCCTGTAACATCTATCTGGCCATCTAGCACTGTAACATCTATCTGACCAGCTAGCCCTGTAACATATATCTGACCAGCTAGCCCTGTAACATCTATCTGGCCAGCTAGCCCTGTAACATCTATCTGGCCATCTAGCCCTGTAACATCTATCTGGCCAGCTAGCCCTGTAACATCTATCTGACCAGCTAGCCCTGTAACATCTATCTGACCAGCTAGCCCTGTAACATCTATCTGACCAGCTAGCCCTGTAACATATATCTGACCAGCTAGCCCTGTAACATCTATCTGGCCATCTAGCCCTGTAACATCTATCTGACCAGCTAGCCCTGTAACATCTATCTGACCAGCTAGCCCTGTAACATCTAACCAGCTAGCCCTGTAACATCTATCTGGCCAGCTAGCCCTGTAACATCTATCTGGCCATCTAGCCCTGTAACATCTATCTGGCCATCTAGCCCTGTAACATCTATCTGGCCATCTAGCCCTTTAACATCTATCTGGACATCTAGCCCTGTAACATCTATCTGACCAGCTAGCCCTGTAACATCTATCTGACCAGCTAGCCCTGTAACATCTATCTGGCCAGCTAGCCCTGTAACATCTATCTGACCAGCTAGCCCTGTAACATCTATCTGACCAGCTAGCCCTGTAACATCTATCTGACCAGCTAGCCCTGTAACATCTATCTGACCAGCTAGCCCTGTAACATCTATCTGACCAGCTAGCCCTGTAACATATATCTGACCAGCTAGCCCTGTAACATCTATCTGACCAGCTAGCCCTGTAACATCTATCTGACCAGCTAGCCCTGTAACATCTATCTGACCAGCTAGCCCTGTAACATCTATCTGACCAGCTAGCCCTGTAACATCTATCTGGCCAGCTAGCCCTGTAACATCTATCTGACCAGCTAGCCCTGTAACATCTATCTGACCAGCTAGCCCTGTAACATCTATCTGACCAGCTAGCCCTGTAACATTATCTGGCCAGCTAGCCCTGTAACATCTATCTGACCAGCTAGCCCTGTAACATCTATCTGGCCATCTAGCCCTGTAACATCTATCTGACCAGCTAGCCCTGTAACATCTATCTGACCATCTAGCCCTGTAACATCTATCTGGCCATCTAGCCCTGTAACATCTATCTGACCAGCTAGCCCTGTAACATCTATCTGACCAGCTAGCCCTGTAACATCTATCTGGCCAGCTAGCCCTGTAACATCTATCTGGCCATCTAGCCCTGTAACATCTATCTGGCCAGCTAGCCCTGTAACATCTATCTGACCAGCTAGCCCTGTAACATCTATCTGACCAGCTAGCCCTGTAACATATATCTGACCAGCTAGCCCTGTAACATCTATCTGGCCATCTGCCCTGTAACATCTATCTGACCAGCTAGCCCTGTAACATCTATCTGACCAGCTAGCCCTGTAACATCTATCTGGCCATCTAGCCCTGTAACATATATCTGACCAGCTAGCCCTGTAACATCTATCTGACCAGCTAGCCCTGTAACATCTATCTGACCAGCTAGCCCTGTAACATCTATCTGGCCAGCTAGCCCTGTAACATATATCTGGCCATCTGCCCTGTAACATCTATCTGCCATCTAGCCCTGTAACATCTATCTGACCAGCTAGCCCTGTAACATCTATCTGACCAGCTAGCCCTGTAACATCTATCTGGCCAGCTAGCCCTGTAACATCTATCTGACCAGCTAGCCCTGTAACATCTATCTGACCAGCTAGCCCTGTAACATCTATCTGACCAGCTAGCCCTGTAACATCTATCTGGCCAGCTAGCCCTGTAACATCTATCTGGCCATCTAGCCCTGTAACATCTATCTGGCCATCTAGCCCTGTAACATCTATCTGACCAGCTAGCCCTGTAACATCTATCTGACCAGCTAGCCCTGTAACATCTATCTGACCAGCTAGCCCTGTAACATCTATCTGGCCATCTAGCCCTGTAACATCTATCTGGCCAGCTAGCCCTGTAACATCTATCTGACCAGCTAGCCCTGTAACATCTATCTGACCAGCTAGCCCTGTAACATCTATCTGACCAGCTAGCCCTGTAACATCTATCTGGCCATCTAGCCCTGTAACATCTATCTGACCAGCTAGCCCTGTAACATATATCTGACCAGCTAGCCCTGTAACATCTATCTGGCCATCTAGCCCTGTAACATCTATCTGACCAGCTAGCCCTGTAACATCTATCTGACCATCTAGCCCTGTAACATCTATCTGGCCATCTAGCCCTGTAACATCTATCTGACCAGCTAGCCCTGTAACATCTATCTGACCAGCTAGCCCTGTAACATCTATCTGGCCAGCTAGCCCTGTAACATCTATCTGGCCATCTAGCCCTGTAACATCTATCTGGCCAGCTAGCCCTGTAACATCTATCTGACCAGCTAGCCCTGTAACATCTATCTGACCAGCTAGCCCTGTAACATATATCTGACCAGCTAGCCCTGTAACATCTATCTGGCCATCTAGCCCTGTAACATCTATCTGACCAGCTAGCCCTGTAACATCTATCTGACCAGCTAGCCCTGTAACATCTATCTGGCCATCTAGCCCTGTAACATATATCTGACCAGCTAGCCCTGTAACATCTATCTGACCAGCTAGCCCTGTAACATCTATCTGACCAGCTAGCCCTGTAACATCTATCTGGCCAGCTAGCCCTGTAACATATATCTGGCCATCTAGCCCTGTAACATCTATCTGGCCATCTAGCCCTGTAACATCTATCTGACCAGCTAGCCCTGTAACATGTATCTGACCAGCTAGCCCTGTAACATCTATCTGGCCAGCTAGCCCTGTAACATCTATCTGACCAGCTAGCCCTGTAACATCTATCTGACCAGCTAGCCCTGTAACATCTATCTGACCAGCTAGCCCTGTAACATCTATCTGGCCAGCTAGCCCTGTAACATCTATCTGGCCATCTAGCCCTGTAACATCTATCTGGCCATCTAGCCCTGTAACATCTATCTGACCAGCTAGCCCTGTAACATCTATCTGACCAGCTAGCCCTGTAACATCTATCTGGCCAGCTAGCCCTGTAACATCTATCTGGCCATCTAGCCCTGTAACATCTATCTGGCCAGCTAGCCCTGTAACATCTATCTGACCAGCTAGCCCTGTAACATCTATCTGACCAGCTAGCCCTGTAACATCTATCTGACCAGCTAGCCCTGTAACATCTATCTGGCCATCTAGCCCTGTAACATCTATCTGACCAGCTAGCCCTGTAACATATATCTGACCAGCTAGCCCTGTAACATCTATCTGGCCATCTAGCCCTGTAACATCTATCTGACCAGCTAGCCCTGTAACATCTATCTGACCAGCTAGCCCTGTAACATCTATCTGACCAGCTAGCCCTGTAACATCTATCTGGCCAGCTAGCCCTGTAACATCTATCTGGCCATCTAGCCCTGTAACATCTATCTGGCCATCTAGCCCTGTAACATCTATCTGGCCATCTAGCCCTTTAACATCTATCTGGACATCTAGCCCTGTAACATCTATCTGGCCAGCTAGCCCTGTAACATCTATCTGACCAGCTAGCCCTGTAACATCTATCTGACCAGCTAGCCCTGTAACATCTATCTGACCAGCTAGCCCTGTAACATATATCTGACCAGCTAGCCCTGTAACATCTATCTGGCCATCTAGCCCTGTAACATCTATCTGACCAGCTAGCCCTGTAACATCTATCTGACCAGCTAGCCCTGTAACATCTATCTGGCCATCTAGCCCTGTAACATCTATCTGACCAGCTAGCCCTGTAACATCTATCTGACCAGCTAGCCCTGTAACATCTATCTGACCAGCTAGCCCTGTAACATCTATCTGGCCAGCTAGCCCTGTAACATATATCTGGCCATCTAGCCCTGTAACATCTATCTGGCCATCTAGCCCTGTAACATCTATCTGACCAGCTAGCCCTGTAACATCTATCTGACCAGCTAGCCCTGTAACATCTATCTGGCCAGCTAGCCCTGTAACATCTATCTGGCCATCTAGCCCTGTAACATCTATCTGACCAGCTAGCCCTGTAACATCTATCTGACCAGCTAGCCCTGTAACATCTATCTGGCCATCTAGCCCTGTAACATCTATCTGACCAGCTAGCCCTGTAACATCTATCTGACCAGCTAGCCCTGTAACATCTATCTGACCAGCTAGCCCTGTAACATCTATCTGGCCAGCTAGCCCTGTAACATCTATCTGGCCATCTAGCCCTGTAACATCTATCTGGCCATCTAGCCCTGTAACATCTATCTGGCCATCTAGCCCTGTAACATCTATCTGACCAGCTAGCCCTGTAACATATATCTGACCAGCTAGCCCTGTAACATATATCTGGCCATCTAGCCCTGTAACATCTATCTGACCAGCTAGCCCTGTAACATCTATCTGACCAGCTAGCCCTGTAACATCTATCTGACCAGCTAGCCTGTAACATCTATCTGGCCAGCTAGCCCTGTAACATCTATCTGGCCATCTAGCCCTGTAACATCTATCTGGCCATCTAGCCCTGTAACATCTATCTGGCCATCTAGCCCTTTAACATCTATCTGGACATCTAGCCCTGTAACATCTATCTGACCAGCTAGCCCTGTAACATCTATCTGGCCAGCTAGCCCTGTAACATCTATCTGGCCAGCTAGCCCTGTAACATCTATCTGACCAGCTAGCCCTGTAACATCTATCTGACCAGCTAGCCCTGTAACATCTATCTGACCAGCTAGCCCTGTAACATCTATCTGACCAGCTAGCCCTGTAACATCTATCTGACCAGCTAGCCCTGTAACATCTATCTGACCAGCTAGCCCTGTAACATATATCTGACCAGCTAGCCCTGTAACATCTATCTGGCCAGCTAGCCCTGTAACATCTATCTGACCAGCTAGCCCTGTAACATATATCTGACCAGCTAGCCCTGTAACATCTATCTGACCAGCTAGCCCTGTAACATCTATCTGGCCATCTAGCCCTGTAACATCTATCTGACCAGCTAGCCCTGTAACATCTATCTGACCAGCTAGCCCTGTAACATCTATCTGGCCAGCTAGCCCTGTAACATCTATCTGACCAGCTAGCCCTGTAACATCTATCTGGCCAGCTAGCCCTGTAACATCTATCTGACCAGCTAGCCCTGTAACATCTATCTGGCCAGCTAGCCCTGTAACATCTATCTGGCCAGCTAGCCCTGTAACATCTATCTGGCCAGCTAGCCCTGTAACATCTATCTGGCCATCTAGCCCTGTAACATCTATCTGGCCATCTAGCCCTGTAACATCTATCTGGCCATCTAGCCCTGTAACATCTATCTGGCCATCTAGCCCTGTAACATCTATCTGGCCATCTAGCCCTGTAACATCTATCTGACCAGCTAGCCCTGTAACATCTATCTGGCCATCTAGCCCTGTAACATCTATCTGACCATCTAGCCCTGTAACATCTATCTGACCAGCTAGCCCTGTAACATCTGTCTGACCAGCTAGCCCTGTAACATCTATCTGACCAGCTAGCCCTGTAACATCTATCTGACCAGCTAGCCCAGTAACATCTATCTGACCAGCTAGCCCTGTAACATCTTTCTGGCCAGCTAGCCCTGTAACATATATCTGACCAGCTAGGCCAGTAACATATATCTGACCAGCTAGCCCTGTAACATCTATCTGACCAGCTAGCCCTGTAACATATATCTGACCAGCTAGCCCTGTAACATCTATCTGGCCAGCTAGCCCTGTAACATCTATCTGACCAGCTAGCCCTGTAACATCTATCTGACCAGCTAGCCCTGTAACATCTATCTGGCCAGCTAGCCCTGTAACATCTATCTGGCCATCTAGCCCTGTAACATCTATCTGGCCAGCTAGCCCTGTAACATCTATCTGACCAGCTAGCCCTGTAACATCTATCTGACCAGCTAGCCCTGTAACATCTATCTGACCAGCTAGCCCTGTAACATCTATCTGGCCATCTAGCCCTGTAACATCTATCTGACCAGCTAGCCCTGTAACATCTATCTGGCCATCTAGCCCTGTAACATCTATCTGACCAGCTAGCCCTGTAACATCTATCTGACCAGCTAGCCCTGTAACATCTATCTGACCAGCTAGCCCTGTAACATCTATCTGGCCATCTAGCCCTGTAACATCTATCTGGCCATCTAGCCCTGTAACATCTATCTGGCCATCTAGCCCTTTAACATCTATCTGGACATCTAGCCCTGTAACATCTATCTGACCAGCTAGCCCTGTAACATCTATCTGGCCAGCTAGCCCTGTAACATCTATCTGGCCAGCTAGCCCTGTAACATCTATCTGGCCAGCTAGCCCTGTAACATCTATCTGACCAGCTAGCCCTGTAACATCTATCTGACCAGCTAGCCCTGTAACATCTATCTGACCAGCTAGCCCTGTAACATCTATCTGACCAGCTAGCCCTGTAACATCTATCTGACCAGCTAGCCCTGTAACATATATCTGACCAGCTAGCCCTGTAACATCTATCTGGCCAGCTAGCCCTGTAACATCTATCTGACCAGCTAGCCCTGTAACATCTATCTGACCAGCTAGCCCTGTAACATCTATCTGACCAGCTAGCCCTGTAACATCTATCTGACCATCTAGCCCTGTAACATCTATCTGACCAGCTAGCCCTGTAACATCTATCTGCCATCTAGCCCTGTAACATCTATCTGACCAGCTAGCCCTGTAACATCTATCTGACCAGCTAGCCCTGTAACATCTATCTGGCCAGCTAGCCCTGTAACATCTATCTGGCCAGCTAGCCCTGTAACATCTATCTGACCAGCTAGCCCTGTAACATCTATCTGGCCAGCTAGCCCTGTAACATCTATCTGACCAGCTAGCCCTGTAACATCTATCTGACCAGCTAGCCCTGTAACATCTATCTGGCCAGCTAGCCCTGTAACATCTATCTGGCCATCTAGCCCTGTAACATCTATCTGGCCAGCTAGCCCTGTAACATCTATCTGGCCATCTAGCCCTGTAACATCTATCTGACCAGCTAGCCCTGTAACATCTATCTGACCAGCTAGCCCTGTAACATCATCTATCTGTAACCTATCTGGCCATCTAGCCCTGTAACATCTATCTGGCCAGCTAGCCCTGTAACATCTATCTGACCAGCTAGCCCTGTAACATCTATCTGACCAGCTAGCCCTGTAACATCTATCTGACCAGCTAGCCCTGTAACATCTATCTGACCATCTAGCCCTGTAACATCTATCTGACCAGCTAGCCCTGTAACATCTATCTGACCAGCTAGCCCTGTAACATCTATCTGGCCATCTAGCCCTGTAACATCTATCTGACCAGCTAGCCCTGTAACATCTATCTGACCAGCTAGCCCTGTAACATCTATCTGACCAGCTAGCCCTGTAACATCTATCTGGCCAGCTAGCCCTGTAACATCTATCTGGCCATCTAGCCCTGTAACATCTATCTGGCCATCTAGCCCTGTAACATCTATCTGGCCATCTAGCCCTGTAACATCTATCTGACATCTAGCCCTGTAACATCTATCTGACCAGCTAGCCCTGTAACATCTATCTGGCCAGCTAGCCCTGTAACATCTATCTGGCCAGCTAGCCCTGTAACATCTATCTGACCAGCTAGCCCTGTAACATCTATCTGACCAGCTAGCCCTGTAACATCTATCTGACCAGCTAGCCCTGTAACATCTATCTGACCAGCTAGCCCTGTAACATATATCTGACCAGCTAGCCCTGTAACATCTATCTGGCCAGCTAGCCCTGTAACATCTATCTGACCAGCTAGCCCTGTAACATCTATCTGACCAGCTAGCCCTGTAACATATATCTGACCAGCTAGCCCTGTAACATCTATCTGACCATCTAGCCCTGTAACATCTATCTGACCAGCTAGCCCTGTAACATCTATCTGGCCATCTAGCCCTGTAACATCTATCTGGCCAGCTAGCCCTGTAACATCTATCTGACCAGCTAGCCCTGTAACATCTATCTGACCAGCTAGCCCTGTAACATCTATCTGGCCAGCTAGCCCTGTAACATCTATCTGGCCAGCTAGCCCTGTAACATCTATCTGACCAGCTAGCCCTGTAACATCTATCTGGCCAGCTAGCCCTGTAACATCTATCTGACCAGCTAGCCCTGTAACATCTATCTGACCAGCTAGCCCTGTAACATATATCTGGCCAGCTAGCCCTGTAACATCTATCTGGCCAGCTAGCCCTGTAACATCTATCTGGCCATCTAGCCCTGTAACATCTATCTGGCCATCTAGCCCTGTAACATCTATCTGGCCAGCTAGCCCTGTAACATCTATCTGGCCAGCTAGCACTGTAACATCTATCTGGCCATCTAGCCCTGTAACATCTATCTGGCCATCTAGCCCTGTAACATCTATCTGGCCATCTAGCCCTGTAACATCTATCTGGCCATCTAGCCCTGTAACATCTATCTGGCCATCTAGCCCTGTAACATCTATCTGGCCAGCTAGCCCTGTAACATCTATCTGGCCATCTAGCCCTGTAACATCTATCTGGCCATCTAGCCCTGTAACATATATCTGACCAGCTAGCCCTGTAACATCTATCTGACCAGCTAGCCCTGTAACATCTATCTGACCAGCTAGCCCTGTAACATCTATCTGACCAGCTAGCCCTGTAACATCTATCTGGCCATCTAGCCCTGTAACATCTATCTGACCAGCTAGCCCTGTAACATCTATCTGACCAGCTAGCCCTGTAACATCTATCTGGCCAGCTAGCCCTGTAACATCTATCTGACCAGCTAGCCCTGTAACATCTATCTGGCCAGCTAGCCCTGTAACATCTATCTGACCAGCTAGCCCTGTAACATCTATCTGGCCAGCTAGCCCTGTAACATCTATCTGGCCAGCTAGCCCTGTAACATCTATCTGGCCAGCTAGCCCTGTAACATCTATCTGGCCATCTAGCCCTGTAACATCTATCTGGCCATCTAGCCCTGTAACATCTATCTGGCCATCTAGCCCTGTAACATCTATCTGACCATCTAGCCCTGTAACATCTATCTGACCATCTAGCCCTGTAACATCTATCTGACCAGCTCCCTGTAACATCTATCTGACCAGCTAGCCCTGTAACATCTATCTGGCCAGCTAGCCCTGTAACATCTATCTGGCCATCTAGCCCTGTAACATCTATCTGGCCATCTAGCCCTGTAACATCTATCTGGCCATCTAGCCCTGTAACATCTATCTGGCCATCTAGCCCTGTAACATCTATCTGACCAGCTAGCCCTGTAACATCTATCTGGCCATCTAGCCCTGTAACATCTATCTGACCATCTAGCCCTGTAACATCTATCTGACCAGCTAGCCCTGTAACATCTATCTGACCAGCTAGCCCTGTAACATCTATCTGGCCATCTAGCCCTGTAACATCTATCTGACCAGCTAGCCCTGTAACATCTATCTGACCAGCTAGCCCTGTAACATCTATCTGACCAGCTAGCCCTGTAACATCTATCTGACCAGCTAGCCCTGTAACATCTATCTGACCAGCTAGCCCTGTAACATCTATCTGACCAGCTAGCCCTGTAACATCTATCTGACCAGCTAGCCCTGTAACATCTATCTGACCAGCTAGCCCTGTAACATCTATCTGACCAGCTAGCCCTGTAACATATATCTGACCAGCTAGCCCAGTAACATATATCTGACCAGCTAGCCCAGTAACATATATCTGACCAGCTAGCCCAGTAACATATATCTGACCAGCTAGCCCAGTAACATATATCTGACCAGCTAGCCCAGTAACATATATCTGACCAGCTAGCCCAGTAACATATATCTGACCAGCTAGCCCAGTAACATCTATCTGGCCAGCTAGCCCTGTAACATATATCTGACCAGCTAGCCCTGTAACATCTATCTGACCAGCTAGCCCTGTAACATCTATCTGACCAGCTAGCCCAGTAACATATATCTGACCAGCTAGCCCTGTAACATCTATCTGACCAGCTAGCCCTGTAACATCTATCTGACCAGCTAGCCCTGTAACATATATCTGACCAGCTAGCCCAGTAACATATATCTGACCAGCTAGCCCAGTAACATCTATCTGGCCAGCTAGCCCTGTAACATATATCTGACCAGCTAGCCCTGTAACATCTATCTGGCCAGCTAGCCCTGTAACATCTATCTGACCAGCTTGCCCTGTAACATCTATCTGACCAGCTTGCCCTGTAACATCTATCTGACCAGCTAGCCCTGTAACATCTATCTGACCAGCTAGCCCTGTAACATCTATCTGGCCAGCTAGCCCTGTAACATCTATCTGACCAGCTTGCCCTGTAACATCTATCTGACCAGCTAGCCCTGTAACATCTATCTGACCAGCTAGCCCTGTAACATCTATCTGACCAGCTAGCCCTGTAACATCTATATGACCAGCTAGCCCTGTAACATCTATCTGACCATCTCTATAGATTGCATGTCATCGACAGGAGCAACAGTGATCATTGACAGTGACTGAACTCACCAGTTTCCAGAGCCGACAATGCACACTTTCAGAGGCGACGCCATTTGGAGATGTTTCCTATATGTTTCTGGAGAAGAAACTGTTCAAAAATGTATTGATTTCGAAGATATAGGTAACTAATGACAGATGATATGAGGAGTGGATTTATGGAGAGGAGACAGGAGTGCGCCTCTAGGCTACTACAGGCTGAACTGCTGTAAATGACATCATCAAGGAGATGCGGAACTGGAGGATTCTGGGATTACGAGTTTTTTTAAATGTTAGTTACAATTAGCAGATGGAAGTTGAGTAGCCTATTTCAGATGTCTGTCCCCTGATAAATTGCAAGACAATTGTTGCAATGTTTACTAATGTCTCTCTTCTGGAAGAAATCCATGAAGATTATGAATTGAATAGCCTTACATTTTCATATCAAATAGGCTAAATGACATAATCCTATTTGTAACCCAGTCGAAATGAAATATTCAATATCCCACTCATCATGCATGTACGTTGAGATCCTTGTGTGTGGTGAATGAGCTATGGTGAATCCGTGTGTTCTCAGCGATGATGCATATAGCCCTGTATTCTAGCCCTGCATATAGCCCTGTATTCTAGCCCTGCATATAGCCCTGTATTCTAGCCCTGCATATAGCCCTGTATTCTAGCCCTGCATATAGCCCTGTATTCTAGCCCTGCATATAGCCCTGCATATAGCCCTGTATTCTAGCCCTGCATATAGCCCTGTATTCTAGCCCTGCATATAGCCCTGCATATAGCCCTGTATTCTAGCCCTGCATATAGCCCTGTATTCTAGCCCTGTATTCTAGCCCTGTATTCTATCCCTGCATATAGCCCTGTATTCTAGCCCTGCATATAGCCCTGTATTCTAGCCCTGTATTCTAGCCCTGTATTCTATCCCTGCATATAGCCCTGTATTCTAGCCCTGCATATAGCCCTGTATTCTAGCCCTGTATATAACCCTGTATTCTAGCCCTGCATATAGCCCTGTATTCTAGCCCTGCATATAGCCCTGTATTCTAGCCCTGCATATAGCCCTGTATTCTAGCCTTGCATATAGCCCTGTAATCTAGCCCTGCATATAGCCCTGTATTCTAGCCCTGCATATAGCCCTGTATTCTAGCCCTGCATATATCCCTGCATATAGCCCTGTATTCTAGCCCTGCATATAGCCCTGTATTCTAGCCCTGCATATAGCTCTGTATTCTAGCCCTGTATTCTAGCCCTGCATATAACCCTGTATTCTAGCCCTGCATATAGCCCTGCATATAGCCCTGTATTCTAGCCCTGTATTCTAGCCCTGCATATAGCCCTGTATTCTAGCCCTGCATATAGCCCTGTATTCTAGCCCTGCATATAGCCCTGTATTCTAGCCCTGTATATAGAACCTGTATTCTAGCCCTGCATATAGCCCTGTATTCTAGCCCTGCATATAGCCCTGCATATAGCCCTGTATTCTAGCCCTGTATTCTAGCCCTGCATATAGCCCTGTATTCTAGCCCTGCATATAGCCCTGTATTCTAGCCCTGCATATAGCCCTGTATTCTAGCCCTGCATATAGCCCTGTATTCTAGCCCTGCATATAGCCCTGTATTCTAGCCCTGCATATAGAACCTGTATTCTAGCCCTGCATATAGCCCTGTATTCTAGCCCTGCATATAGCCCTGTATTTTAGCCCTGTATTCTAGCCCTGCATATAGCCCTGTATTCTAGCCCTGTATTCTAGAGGTACATCGGTATCGTGGTTGGCTGGCAGTCAAAGGGAGTGACCAACCCGGGATTTCCAGTAGAAAAAAAAACGCAGAAACGTCAGAGCCACACACCAACACCGCAGCAAGACACGGAATACCCCTCTTCTCCTCTCTCTTCTTCTCTCAGCATAAGTCAGTACAGGGGTCCATATTCTCCAAGAAGCTGCACTAACGGAGAATGTGGTCATCACCCTGTTCTGGAATCTCCACTGCATTCGAT
>NW_027040385.1:164275-169275 GCF_034236695.1 Oncorhynchus nerka | reverse complement strand
CCCTCTGTACTGGGCCAATCAGAAGGGATGTGAGATGTAGAGCTCTCTGTACTGGGCCAATCAGTAGGGATGTGAGATGTAGAGCTCTCTGTACTGGGCCAATCAGTAGGGATGTGAGATGTAGAGCCCTCTGTACTGGGCCAATCAGTAGGGATGTGAGATGTAGAGCCCTCTGTACTGGGCCAATCAGTAGGGATGTGAGATGTAGAGCTCTCTGTAGCCAAACCCAGTGGAGGTGCATCTGCCTCGGTCTGTCAGCCTCTGACGTGAGAGTGGCTTTGGCACATGACAGGATACATTAGTTCAGAATGAACTGTCTCCCTTAAAACAATCTCTCTCTGTCTCTCTCTCTCTCTCTCTCTCTGTCTCTCTCTCTCTCTCTCTCTCTCTCTCCCCACACAGTAGATACTACTCCATGATGATAGATTAACATGGTTATAACCCTAATGTAACAGTAGATACTACTCCATGATGATACATTAACATGGTTATAACCCTAATGTAACAGTAGATACTACTCCATGATGATACATTAACATGGTTATAACCCTAATGTAACAGTAGATACTACTCCATGATGAGACATTAACATGGTTATAACCCTAATGTAACAGTAGATACTACTCCATGATGATAGATTAACATGGTTATAACCCTAATGTAACAGTAGATACTACTCCATGATGATAGATTAACATGGTTATAACCCTAATGTAACAGTAGATACTACTCCATGATGATAGATTAACATGGTTATAACCCTAATGTAACTACTCCATGATGATAGATTAACATGGTTATAACCCTAATGTAACAGTAGATACTACTCCATGATGATACATTAACATGGTTATAACCCTAATGTAACAGTAGATACTACTCCATGATGATACATTAACATGGTTATAACCCTAATGTAACAGTAGATACTACTCCATGATGATAGATTAACATGGTTATAACCCTAATGTAACAGTAGATACTACTCCATGATGATAGATTAACATGGTTATAACCCTAATGTAACAGTAGATACTACTCCATGATGATACATTAACATGGTTATAACCCTAATGTAACAGTAGATACTACTCCATGATGATACATTAACATGGTTATAACCCTAATGTAACTACTCTCCATGATGATAGATTAACATGGTTATAACCCTAATGTAACTAGATACTCCCATGATGATAGATTAACATGGTTATAACCCTAATGTAACAGTAGATAGGGCTACTCCATGATGATACATTAATATGGTTATAACCCTAATGTAACAGTAGATACTACTCCATGATGATACATTAACATGGTTATAACCCTAATGTAACAGTAGATACTACTCCATGATGATAGATTAACATGGTTATAACCCTAATGTAACAGTAGATACTACTCCATGATGATACATTAACATGGTTATAACCCTAATGTAACAGTAGATACTACTCCATGATGATACATTAACATGGTTATAACCCTAATGTAACTACTCCATGATGATACATTAACATGGTTATTACCCTAATGTAACTACTCCATGATGATACATTAACATGGTTATAACCCTAATGTAACAGTAGATACTACTCCATGATGATACATTAACATGGTTATAACCCTAATGTAACTACTCCATGATGATACATTAACATGGTTATAACCCTAATGTAACAGTAGATACTACTCCATGATGATAGATTAACATGGTTATAACCCTAATGTAACTACTCCATGATGATACATTAACATGGTTATAACCCTAATGTAACAGTGGATACTACTCCATGATGATACATTAACATGGTTATAACCCTAATGTAACAGTAGATACTACTCCATGATGATACATTAACATGGTTATTACCCTAATGTAACAGTAGATACTACTCCATTATGATACATGAACATGGTTATAACCCTAATGTAACTACTCCATGATGATACATTAACATGGTTATAACCCTAATGTAACAGTAGATACTACTCCATGATGATACATTAACATGGTTATAACCCTAATGTAACAGTAGATACTACTCCATGATGATAGATTAACATGGTTATAACTCTAATGTAACTACTCCATGATGATACATTAACATGGTTATAACCCTAATGTAACAGTAGATACTACTCCATGATGATACATTAACATGGTTATAACCCTAATGTAACAGTAGATACTACTCCATGATGATACATTAACATGGTTATAACCCTAATGTAACAGTAGATACTACTCCATGATGATACATTAACATGGTTATAACCCTAATGTAACAGTAGATACTACTCCATGATGATAGATTAACATGGTTATAACCCTAATGTAACAGTAGATACTACTCCATGATGATAGATTAACATGGTTATAACCCTAATGTAACAGTAGATACTACTCCATGATGATACATTAACATGGTTATAACCCTAATGTAACAGTAGATACTACTCCATGATGATACATTAACATGGTTATAACCCTAATGTAACTACTCCATGATGATAGATTAACATGGTTATAACCCTAATGTAACTACTCCATGATGATAGATTAACATGGTTATAACCCTAATGTAACAGTAGATACTACTCCATGATGATACATTAACATGGTTATAACCCTAATGTAACAGTAGATACTACTCCATGATGATACATTAACATGGTTATAACCCTAATGTAACAGTAGATACTACTCCATGATGATAGATTAACATGGTTATAACCCTAATGTAACAGTAGATACTACTCCATGATGATAGATTAACATGGTTATAACCTAATGTAACAGTAGATACTACTCCATGATGATACATTAACATGGTTATAACCCTAATGTAACTACTCCATGATGATACATTAACATGGTTATTACCTAATGTAACTACTCCATGATGATACATTAACATGGTTATAACCTAATGTAACAGTAGATACTACTCCATGATGATACATTAACATGGTTATAACCCTAATGTAACTAGATACTACCATGATGATAGATTAACATGGTTATAACCCTAATGTAACAGTAGATACTACTCCATGATGATAGATTAACATGGTTATAACCTAATGTAGATACTACTCCATGATGATACATTAACATGGTTATAACCCTAATGTAACAGTAGATACTACTCCATGATGATACATTAACATGGTTATAACCCTAATGTAACAGTAGATACTACTCCATGATGATACATTAACATGGTTATTACCCTAATGTAACAGTAGATACTACTCCATTATGATACATTAACATGGTTATAACCTAATGTAACTACTCCATGATGATACATTAACATGGTTATAACCTAATGTAACAGTAGATACTACTCCATGATGATACATTAACATGGTTATAACCCTAATGTAACAGTAGATACTACTCCATGATGATAGATTAACATGGTTATAACTCTAATGTAACTACTCCATGATGATACATTAACATGGTTATAACCCTAATGTAACAGTAGATACTACTCCATGATGATACATTAACATGGTTATAACCCTAATGTAACAGTAGATACTACTCCATGATGATACATTAACATGGTTATAACCCTAATGTAACAGTAGATACTACTCCATGATGATACATTAACATGGTTATAACCCTAATGTAACAGTAGATACTACTCCATGATGATACATTAACATGGTTATAACCCTAATGTAACAGTAGATACTACTCCATGATGATACATTAACATGGTTATAACCCTAATGTAACAGTAGATACTACTCCATGATGATACATTAACATGGTTATAACCCTAATGTAACTACTCCATGATGATACATTAACATGGTTATAACCCTAATGTAACAGTAGATACTACTCCATGATGATAGATTAACATGGTTATAACCCTAATGTAACAGTAGATACTACTCCATGATGATAGATTAACATGGTTATAACCCTAATGTAACAGTAGATACTACTCCATGATGATACATTAACATGGTTATTACCCTAATGTAACTACTCCATGATGATAGATTAACATGGTTATAACCCTAATGTAACAGTAGATACTACTCCATGATGATACATTAACATGGTTATAACCCTAATGTAACAGTAGATACTACTCCATGATGATAGATTAACATGGTTATAACCCTAATGTAACAGTAGATACTACTCCATGATGATAGATTAACATGGTTATAACCCTAATGTAACAGTAGATACTACTCCATGATGATAGATTAACATGGTTATAACCCTAATGTAACAGTAGATACTACTCCATGATGATAGATTAACATGGTTATAACCCTAATGTAACAGTAGATACTACTCCATGATGATACATTAACATGGTTATAACCCTAATGTAACAGTAGATGCTACTCCATGATGACAGATTAACATGGTTATAACCCTAATGTAACAGTAGATACTACTCCATGATGATACATTAACATGGTTATAACCCTAATGTAACAGTAGATTCTACTCCATGATGATAGATTAACATGGTTATAACCCTAATGTAACAGTAGATACTACTCCATGATGATACATTAACATGGTTATAACCCTAATGTAACAGTAGATACTACTCCATGATGATACATTAACATGGTTATAACCCTAATGTAACAGTAGATACTACTCCATGATGATACATTAACATGGTTATAACCCTAATGTAACAGTAGATACTACTCCATGATGATACATTAACATGGTTATAACCCTAATGTAACAGTAGATACTACTCCATGATGACAGATTAACATGGTTATAACCCTAATGTAACAGTAGGTACTACTCCATGATGATACATTAACATGGTTATAACCCTAATGTAACAGTAGATACTACTCCATGATGATACATTAACATGGTTATAACCCTAATGTAACAGTAGATTCTACTCCATTATGATAGATTAACATGGTTATTACCCTAATGTAACAGTAGATACTACTCCATGATGATACATTAACATGGTTATTAC
>NW_027040385.1:141775-156775 GCF_034236695.1 Oncorhynchus nerka | reverse complement strand
GTTGCTGTGTCTTACCAACTTCTGCAGACACCACAGACAGATCCTGGACCAGATGAGGTCACTTATTACAAAACTCAGAGGTACGTGGAGAGGATGTGTTACGTCATTCTTAGAGCCTGGTCCCAGATCTGTTGGTGCTGTCTTACATATGATGGTGATCACACGAGTTAACAAGACAACACAAACAGAACTGGGACCAGGCTATCTCATCCTTCCCTCTCTCAACCACAGGTTTCCTCTGGTATCTCCTCCACCTCTCTCAACCACAGGTTTCCTCTGGTATCTCCTCCACCTCTCTCAACCACAGGTTTCCTCTTAAATCTCCTCCACCTCTGTCAACCACAGATTTCCTCTTGTATCTCCTCCACCACAGGTTTCCTCTTATGACCTCCTCCACCACAGGTTACCTCTTGTATCTCCTCCACCACAGGTTACCTCTTATATCTCCTCCACCACAGGTTACCTCTTATATCTCCTCCACCACAGGTTACCTCTTATATCTCCTCCACCACAGGTTACCTCTTATATCTCCTCCACCACAGGTTTCCTCCTGTGTCTCCTCCACCACAGGTTACCTCTTATATCTCCTCCACCACAGTCTCCTCCACCACAGGTTACCTCTTATATCTCCTCCACCACAGGTTACCTCTTATATCTCCTCCACCACAGGTTTCCTCTTGTATCTCCTCCACCACAGGTTTCCTCTTGTGTCTCCTCCACCACAGGTTTCCTCTTGTGTCTCCTCCACCACAGGTTTCCTCTTGTATCTCCTCCACCACAGGTTTCCTCTTGTGTCTCCTCCACCACAGGTTTCCTCTTGTGTCTCCTCCACCACAGATTTCCTCTTGTATCTCCTCCACCACAGGTTTCCTCTTGTATCTCCTCAACCACAGGTTTCCTCTGGTATCTCCTCCACCACAGGTTTCCTCTTGTATCTCCTCCACCACAGGTTACCTCTTGTATCTCCTCCACCTCTCTTCACCACAGATTACCTCTTGTATCTCCTCAACCACAGGTTTCCTCTGGTATCTCCTCCACCACAGGTTGCCTCTTGTATCTCCTCCACCACAGGTTTCCTCTTGTATCTCCTCCACCACAGGTTTCCTCTTATGTCTCCTCCACCACAGATGACCTCTTGTATCTTCTCCACCACAGGTTACCTCTTGTGTCTCCTCCACCACAGGTTTCCTCTTGTGTCTCCTCCACCACAGGTTTCCTCTTGTGTCTCCTCCAATAACAACCACTAACCATGTTAGACTGATGTTTCAAAGCAGCTTTTATCTCGATCAAAACCACACCATTTCCACCATAGAGCTCTGGTCTAAAGTAGTGCACTATATAGGGAATAGGGCTCTGGTCTAAAGTAGTGCACTATATAGGGAATAGGGCTCTGGTCTAACGTAGTGCACTATATAGGGAATAGGGCTCTGGTCTAAAGTAGTGCACTATATAGGGAATAGGGCTCTGGTCTAAAGTAGTGCACTATATAGGGAATAGGGGTCTGGTCTAAAGTAGTGCACTATATAGGGAATAGGGCTCTGGTCTAAAGTAGTGCACTATATAGGGAATAGGGCTCTGGTCTAAAGTAGTGCACTATATAGGGAATAGGGCTCTGGTCTAAAGTAGTGCACTATGTAGGGAATAGGGCTCTGGTCTAATGTAATGCACTATGTAGGAAATAGGGCTCTGGTCTAAAGTAGTGCACTATGTAGGGAATAGGGCTCTGGTCTAAAGTAATGCACTATGTAGGGAATAGGGCTCTGGTCTAAAGTAGTGCACTATGTAGGGAATAGGGCTCTGGTCTAAAGTAGTGCACTATGTAGGGAATAGGGCTCTGGTCTAAAGTAGTGCACTATGTAGGGAATAGGGCTCTGGTCTAAAGTAGTGCACTATGTAGGGAATAGGGCTCTGGTCTAAAGTAATGCACTATGTAGGGAATAGGGCTCTGGTCTAAAGTAGTGCACTATGTAGGGAATAGGGCTCTGGTCTAAAGTAGTGCACTATATAGGGAATAGGGCTCCGGTCTATAATAATGCACTATGTAGGGAATAGGGCTCTGGTCTAAAGTAGTGCACTATATAGGGAATAGGGCTCTGGTCTATAATAGTGCACTATGTAGGGAATAGGGCTCTAGCCTAAAGTAGTGCACTATATAGGGAATAGGGCTCCGGTCTATAATAGTGCACTATGTAGGGAATAGGGCTCTGGTGTAAAGTAGTGCACTATGTAGGGAATAGGGCTCTGGTCTAAAGTAGTGCACTATGTAGGGAATAGGGCTCTGGTCTAAAGTAGTGCACTATGTAGGGAATAGGGCTCTGGTCTAAAGTAGTGCACTATGTAGGGAATAGGGCTCTGGTCTAAAGTAATGCACTATGTAGGGAATAGGGCTCTGGTCTAAAGTAGTGCACTATATAGGGAATAGGGTTCTGGTCTAAAGTAGTGCACTATATAGGGAATAGGGCTCCGGTCTATAATAGTGCACTATGTAGGGAATAGGGCTCTGGTGTAAAGTAGTGCACTATATAGGGAATAGGGCTCTGGTCTATAATAGTGCACTATGTAGGGAATAGGGCTCTAGCCTAAAGTAGTGCACTATATAGGGAATAGGGTTCTAGCCTAAAGTAGTGCACGATATAGGGAATAGGGCTCTGGTCTAAAGTAGTGCACTATATAGGGAATAGGGTTCTGGTCTAAATTAGTGCACTATATAGGGAATAGGGTGGCATTTAGGACGCAGCCTCAACATCACGACATTCACACTTAGTCTAGAGGTTTCCTAACTGGCTGCTGGTGTAATGATCTATATATGGGGGTATGTTGAGACTGGAGAGACATACTGTAATAATCTATATATGGGGGTATGTTGAGACATACTGTAATGATCTATATATGGGGGTATGTTGAGACATACTGTAATGATCTATATATGGGGGTATGTTGAGACATACTGTAGTGATCTATATATGGGGGTATGTTGAGACTGGAGAGACATACTGTAATGATCTATATATGGGGTATGTTGATGTTGAGACATACTGTAATGATCTATATATGGGGGTATGTTGAGACTGGAGAGACATACTGTAATGATCTATATATGGAGGTATGTTGAGACATACTGTAATGATCTATATATGGGGGTATGTTGAGACTGGAGAGACATACTGTAATGATCTATATATGGGTGTATGTTGAGACATACTGTAGTGATCTATATATGGAGGTATGTTGAGACATACTGTAGTGATCTATATATGGAGGTATGTTGAGACATACTGTAGTGATCTATATATGGGGGTATGTTGAGACATACTGTAGTGATCTATATATGGGGGTATGTTGAGACTGGAGACATACTGTAATGATCTATATATGGAGGTATGTTGAGACATACTGTAATGATCTATATATGGGGGGTATGTTGAGACTGGAGAGACATACTGTAATGATCTATATATGGGGGTATGTTGAGACTGGAGAGACATACTGTAATGATCTATATATGGGGGTATGTTGAGACATACTGTAATGATCTATATATGGGGGTATGTTGAGACATACTGTAGTGATCTATATATGGAGGTATGTTGAGACATACTGTAGTGATCTATATATGGAGGTATGTTGAGACATACTGTAATGATCTATATATGGGGGTATGTTGAGACATACTGTAATGATCTATATATGGGGGTATGTTGAGACATACTGTAATGATCTATATATGGGGGTATGTTACATTACATTTACATTTAAGTCATTTAGCAGACGCTCTTATCCAGAGCGACTTACAAATTGGTGCATTCACCTTATGACCTCCAGTGGAACAGTAGTGCATCTAAATCTTTTCAGGGGAGGGGGTGAGAGGGATTACTTTATCCTATCCTAGGTATTCCTTAAAGAGGTGGGGTTTCAGGTGTCTCCGGAAGGTGGTGATTGACTCCGCTGTCCTGGCGTCGTGAGGGAGTTTGTTCCACCATTGGGGGGCCAGAGCAGCGAACAGTTTTGACTGGGCTGAGCGGGAACTGTACTTCCTCAGTGGTAGGGAGGCGAGCAGGCCAGAGGTGGATGAACGCAGTGCCCTTGTTTGGGTGTAGGGCCTGATCAGAGCCTGGAGGTACTGAGGTGCCGTTCCCCTCACAGCTCCGTAGGCAAGCACCATGGTCTTGTAGCGGATGCGAGCTTCAACTGGAAGCCAGTGGAGGGAGCGGAGGAGCGGGGTGACGTGAGAGAACTTGGGAAGGTTGAACACCAGACGGGCTGCGGCGTTCTGGATGAGTTGTAGGGGTTTAATGGCACAGGCAGGGAGCCCAGCCAACAGCGAGTTGCAGTAATCCAGACGGGAGATGACAAGTGCCTGGATTAGGACCTGCGCCGCTTCCTGTGTGAGGCAGGGTCGTACTCTGCGGATGTTGTAGAGCATGAACCTACAGGAACGGGCCACCGCCTTGATGTTAGTTGAGAACGACAGGGTGTTGTCCAGGATCACGCCAAGGTTCTTAGCGCTCTGGGAGGAGGACACAATGGAGTTGTCAACCGTGATGGCGAGATCATGGAACGGGCAGTCCTTCCCGGGAGGAAGAGCAGCTCCGTCTTGCCGAGGTTCAGCTTGAGGTGGTGATCCGTCATCCACACGGATATGTCTGCCAGACATGCAGAGATGCGATTCGCCACCTGGTCATCAGAAGGGGAAAGGAGAAGATTAATTGTGTGTCGTCTGCATAGCAATGATAGGAGAGACCATGTGAGGTTATGACAGAGCCAAGTGACTTGGTGTATAGCGAGAATAGGAGAGGGCCTAGAACAGAGCCCTGGGGACACCAGTGGTGAGAGCACGTGGTGTGGAGACGGATTCTCGCCACGCCACCTGGTAGGAGCGACCTGTCAGGTAGGGACGCAATCCAAGCGTGGGCCGCGCGGGAGATGCCCAACTCGGAGAGGGTGGAGAGGAGGATCTGATGGTTCACAGTATCGAAGGCAGCCGATAGGTCTAGAAGGATGAGAGCAGAGGAGAGAGAGTTAGCTTTAGCAGTGCGGAGCGCCTCCGTGATACAGAGAAGAGCAGTCTCAGTTGAATGACTAGTCTTGAAACCTGACTGATTTGGATCAAGAAGGTCATTCTGAGAGAGATAGCGGAGAGCTGGCCAAGGACGGCACGTTCAAGAGTTTTGGAGAGAAAAGAAAGAAGGATACTGGTCTGTAGTTGTTGACATCGGAGGGATCGAGTGTGGGTTTTTCAGAAGGGTGCAACTCTCGCTCTCTTGAAGACGGAAGGGACGTAGCCAGCGGTCAGGGATGAGTTGATGAGCGAGGTGAGGTAAGGGAGAAGGTCTCCGGAAATGGTCTGGAGAAGAGAGGAGGATAGGGTCAAGCGGGCAGGTTGTTGGGCGGCCGGCCGTCACAAGACGCGAGATTTCATCTGGAGAGAGGGAGAAAGAGGTCAGAGCACAGGGTAGGGCAGTGTGAGCAGAACCAGCGGTGTCGTTTGACTTAGCAAGCGAGGATCGGATGTCGTCGACCTTCTTTTCAAAATGGTTGACGAAGTCATCTGCAGAGAGGGAGGAGGGGGAGGGGGAGGAGGATTCAGGAGGGAGGAGAAGGTTGCAAAGAGCTTCCTAGGGTTAGAGGCAGATGCTTGGAATTTAGAGTGGTAGAAAGTGGCTTTAGCAGCAGAGAGAGAAGAGGAAAATGTAGAGAGGAGGGAGTGAAAGGATGTCAGGTCCGCAGGGAGGCGAGTTTTCCTCCATTTCCGCTCGGCTGCCCGGAGCCCTGTTCTGTGAGCTCGCAATGAGTCGTCGAGCCACGGAGGCGGGAGGGGAGGACCGAGCCGGCCTGGAGGATAGGGGACATAGAGAGTCAAAGGATGCAGAAAGGGAGGAGAGGAGGGTTGAGGAGGCAGAATCAGGAGATAGGTTGGAGAAGGTTTGAGCAGAGGGAAGAGATGATAGGATGGAAGAGGAGAGAGTAGCGGGGAGAGAGAGCGAAGGTTGGGACGGCGCGATACCATCCGAGTAGGGGCAGTGTGGGAAGTGTTGGATGAGAGCGAGAGGGAAAAGGATACAAGGTAGTGGTCGGAGACTTGGAGGGGAGTTGCAACGAGGTTAGTGGAAGAACAGCATCTAGTAAAGATGAGGTCGAGCGTATTTCCTGCCTTGTGAGTAGGGGGGGAAGGTGAGAGGGTGAGGTCAAAAGAGGAGAGGAGTGGAACGAAGGAGGCAGAGAGGAATGAGTCAAAGGTAGGCGTGGGGAGGTTAAAGTCGCCCAGAACTGTGAGAGGTGAGCCGTCCTCAGGAAAGGAGCTTATCAAGGCATCAAGCTCATTGATGAACTCTCCGAGGGAACCTGGAGGGCGATAAATGATAAGGATGTTAAGCTTGAAAGGGCTGGTAACTGTGACAGCATGGAATTCAAAGGAGGCGATAGACAGATGGGTAAGGGGAGAAGGAGAGAATGACCACTTGGGAGAGATGAGGATCCCGGTGCCACCACCCCGCTGACCAGAAGCTCTCGGGGTGTGCGAGAACACGTGGGCAGACGAAGAGAGAGCAGTAGGAGTAGCAGTGTTGTCTGTGGAGATCCATGTTTCCGTCAGTGCCAAGAATATGTTGAGACATACTGTAATGATCTATATATGGGGGTATGTTGAGACTGGAGAGACATACTGTAATGATCTATATATGGAGGTATGTTGAGACATACTGTAATGATCTATATATGGGGGTATGTTGAGACATACTGTAATGATCTATATATGGGGGTATGTTGAGACATACTGTAATGATCTATATATGGGGATATGTTGAGACATACTGTAGTGATCTATATATGGAGGTATGTTGAGACATACTGTAATGATCTATATATGGGGGTATGTTGAGACTGGAGAGACATATTGTAGTGATCTATATATGGAGGTATGTTGAGACTAGAGAGACATACTGTAATGATCTATATATGGAGGTATGTTGAGACTAGAGAGACATATTGTAATGATCTATATATGAAGGTATGTAGAGACATACTGTAATGGTCTATATATGGAGGTATGTTGAGACATACTGTAATGATCTATATATGGGGGTATGTTGAGACATACTGTAGTGATCTATATATGGGGGTATGTTGAGACATACTGTAATGATCTATATATGGAGGTATGTTGAGACTGGAGACATACTGTAGTGATCTATATATGGGGGTATGTTGAGACATACTGTAATGATCTATATATGGAGGTATGTTGAGACATACTGTAGTGATCTATATATGGGGGTATGTTGAGACTGGAGAGACATACTGTAGTGATCTATATATGGGGGTATGTTGAGACTGGAGAGACATACTGTAATGATCTATATATGGGGGTATGTTGAGACTGGAGTGACATACTGTAGTGATCTATATATGGGGGTATGTTGAGACTGGAGAGACATACTGTAGTGATCTATATATGGAGGTATGTTGAGACTGGAGAGACATACTGTAGTGATCTATATATGGGGGTATGTTGAGACATACTGTAATGATCTATATATGGGGGTATGTTGAGACATACTGTAATGATCTATATATGGGGGTATGTTGAGACATACTGTAATGATCTATATATGGAGGTATGTTGAGACATACTGTAATGATCTATATATGGGGGTATGTTGAGACTGGAGAGACATACTGTAATGATCTATATATGGAGGTATGTTGAGACATACTGTAATGATCTATATATGGGGGTATGTTGAGACATACTGTAATGATCTATATATGGGGGTATGTTGAGACATACTGTAATGATCTATATATGGAGGTATGTTGAGACTGGAGAGACATACTGTAATGATCTATATATGGAGGTATGTTGAGACATACTGTAATGATCTATATATGGAGGTATGTTGAGACATACTGTAATGATCTATATATGGGGGTATGTTGAGACATACTGTAATGATCTATATATGGAGGTATGTTGAGACATACTGTAATGATCTATATATGGAGGTATGTTGAGACTGGAGAGACATACTGTAATGGTCTATATATGGGGGTATGTTGAGACATACTGTAATGATCTATATATGGAGGTATGTTGAGACTGGAGACATACTGTAATGATCTATATATGGGGGTATGTTGAGACATACTGTAATGATCTATATATGGAGGTATGTTGAGACATACTGTAATGATCTATATATGGAGGTATGTTGAGACATACTGTAATGATCTATATATGGAGGTATGTTGAGACATACTGTAATGATCTATATATGGGGGTATGTTGAGACATACTGTAATGATCTATATATGGGGGTATGTTGAGACATACTGTAATGATCTATATATGGGGGTATGTTGAGACATACTGTAATGATCTATATATGGGGGTATGTTGAGACATATTGTAATGATCTATATATGGGGATATGTTGAGACATACTGTAATGATCTATATATGGGGATATGTTGAGACATACTGTAATGATCTATATATGGGGATATGTTGAGACATACTGTAGTGATCTATATATGGGGATATGTTGAGACATACTGTAATGATCTATATATGGGGATATGTTGAGACATACTGTAGTGATCTATATATGGGGGTATGTTGAGACATACTGTAATGATCTATATATGGGGGTATGTTGAGACATACTGTAATGATCTATATATGGGGGTATGTTGAGACATACTGTAATGATCTATATATGGGGGTATGTTGAGACATACTGTAATGATCTATATATGGGGGTATGTTGAGACATACTGTAGTGATCTATATATGGGGGTATGTTGAGACTGGAGAGACATACTGTAATGATCTATATATGGGGGTATGTTGAGACATACTGTAATGATCTATATATGGGGGTATGTTGAGACTGGAGAGACATACTGTAATGATCTATATATGGAGGTATGTTGAGACATACTGTAATGATCTATATATGGGGGTATGTTGAGACTGGAGAGACATACTGTAATGATCTATATATGGGTGTATGTTGAGACATACTGTAGTGATCTATATATGGAGGTATGTTGAGACATACTGTAGTGATCTATATATGGAGGTATGTTGAGACATACTGTAGTGATCTATATATGGGGGTATGTTGAGACATACTGTAGTGATCTATATATGGGGGTATGTTGAGACTGGAGACATACTGTAATGATCTATATATGGAGGTATGTTGAGACATACTGTAATGATCTATATATGGGGGGTATGTTGAGACTGGAGAGACATACTGTAATGATCTATATATGGGGGTATGTTGAGACTGGAGAGACATACTGTAATGATCTATATATGGGGGTATGTTGAGACATACTGTAATGATCTATATATGGGGGTATGTTGAGACATACTGTAGTGATCTATATATGGAGGTATGTTGAGACATACTGTAGTGATCTATATATGGAGGTATGTTGAGACATACTGTAATGATCTATATATGGGGGTATGTTGAGACATACTGTAATGATCTATATATGGGGGTATGTTGAGACATACTGTAATGATCTATATATGGGGGTATGTTACATTACATTTACATTTAAGTCATTTAGCAGACGCTCTTATCCAGAGCGACTTACAAATTGGTGCATTCACCTTATGACCTCCAGTGGAACAGTAGTGCATCTAAATCTTTTCAGGGGAGGGGGTGAGAGGGATTACTTTATCCTATCCTAGGTATTCCTTAAAGAGGTGGGGTTTCAGGTGTCTCCGGAAGGTGGTGATTGACTCCGCTGTCCTGGCGTCGTGAGGAGTTTGTTCCACCATTGGGGGCCAGAGCAGCGAACAGTTTTGACTGGGCTGAGCGGGAACTGTACTTCCTCAGTGGTAGGGAGGCGAGCAGGCCAGAGGTGGATGAACGCAGTGCCCTTGTTTGGGTGTAGGGCCTGATCAGAGCCTGGAGGTACTGAGGTGCCGTTCCCCTCACAGCTCCGTAGGCAAGCACCATGGTCTTGTAGCGGATGCGAGCTTCAACTGGAAGCCAGTGGAGGGAGCGGAGGAGCGGGGTGACGTGAGAGAACTTGGGAAGGTTGAACACCAGACGGGCTGCGGCGTTCTGGATGAGTTGTAGGGGTTTAATGGCACAGGCAGGGAGCCCAGCCAACAGCGAGTTGCAGTAATCCAGACGGGAGATGACAAGTGCCTGGATTAGGACCTGCGCCGCTTCCTGTGTGAGGCAGGGTCGTACTCTGCGGATGTTGTAGAGCATGAACCTACAGGAACGGGCCACCGCCTTGATGTTAGTTGAGAACGACAGGGTGTTGTCCAGGATCACGCCAAGGTTCTTAGCGCTCTGGGAGGAGGACACAATGGAGTTGTCAACCGTGATGGCGAGATCATGGAGCGGGCAGTCCTTCCCGGGAGGAAGAGCAGCTCCGTCTTGCCGAGGTTCAGCTTGAGGTGGTGATCCGTCATCCACACGGATATGTCTGCCAGACATGCAGAGATGCGATTCGCCACCTGGTCATCAGAAGGGGGAAAGGAGAAGATTAATTGTGTGTCGTCTGCATAGCAATGATAGGAGAGACCATGTGAGGTTATGACAGAGCCAAGTGACTTGGTGTATAGCGAGAATAGGAGAGGGCCTAGAACAGAGCCCTGGGGACACCAGTGGTGAGAGCACGTGGTGTGGAGACGGATTCTCGCCACGCCACCTGGTAGGAGCGACCTGTCAGGTAGGACGCAATCCAAGCGTGGGCCGCGCCGGGAGATGCCCAACTCGGAGAGGGTGGAGAGGAGGATCTGATGGTTCACAGTATCGAAGGCAGCCGATAGGTCTAGAAGGATGAGAGCAGAGGAGAGAGAGTTAGCTTTAGCAGTGCGGAGCGCCTCCGTGATACAGAGAAGAGCAGTCTCAGTTGAATGACTAGTCTTGAAACCTGACTGATTTGGATCAAGAAGGTCATTCTGAGAGAGATAGCGGGAGAGCTGGCCAAGGACGGCACGTTCAAGAGTTTTGGAGAGAAAAGAAAGAAGGGATACTGGTCTGTAGTTGTTGACATCGGAGGGATCGAGTGTAGGTTTTTTTCAGAAGGGGTGCAACTCTCGCTCTCTTGAAGACGGAAGGGACGTAGCCAGCGGTCAGGGATGAGTTGATGAGCGAGGTGAGGTAAGGGAGAAGGTCTCCGGAAATGGTCTGGAGAAGAGAGGAGGGGATAGGGTCAAGCGGGCAGGTTGTTGGGCGGCCGGCCGTCACAAGACGCGAGATTTCATCTGGAGAGAGAGGGGAGAAAGAGGTCAGAGCACAGGGTAGGGCAGTGTGAGCAGAACCAGCGGTGTCGTTTGACTTAGCAAACGAGGATCGGATGTCGTCGACCTTCTTTTCAAAATGGTTGACGAAGTCATCTGCAGAGAGGAGGAGGGGGAGGGGAGGAGGATTCAGGAGGGAGGAGAAGGTTGCAAAGAGCTTCCTAGGGTTAGAGGCAGATGCTTGGAATTTAGAGTGGTAGAAAGTGGCTTTAGCAGCAGAGAGAGAAGAGGAAAATGTAGAGAGGAGGGAGTGAAAGGATGTCAGGTCCGCAGGGAGGCGAGTTTTCCTCCATTTCCGCTCGGCTGCCCGGAGCCCTGTTCTGTGAGCTCGCAATGAGTCGTCGAGCCACGGAGCGGGAGGGGAGGACCGAGCCGGCCTGGAGGATAGGGGACATAGAGAGTCAAAGGATGCAGAAAGGGAGGAGAGGAGGGTTGAGGAGGCAGAATCAGGAGATAGGTTGGAGAAGGTTTGAGCAGAGGGAAGAGATGATAGGATGGAAGAGGAGAGAGTAGCGGGGGAGAGAGAGCGAAGGTTGGGACGGCGCGATACCATCCGAGTAGGGGCAGTGTGGGAAGTGTTGGATGAGAGCGAGAGGGAAAAGGATACAAGGTAGTGGTCGGAGACTTGGAGGGGAGTTGCAACGAGGTTAGTGGAAGAACAGCATCTAGTAAAGATGAGGTCGGCGTATTTCCTGCCTTGTGAGTAGGGGGAAGGTGAGAGGGTGAGGTCAAAAGAGGAGAGGAGTGGAACAGAAGGAGGCAGAGAGGAATGAGTCAAAGGTAGGCGTGGGGAGGTTAAAGTCGCCCAGAACTGTGAGAGGTGAGCCGTCCTCAGGAAAGGAGCTTATCAAGGCATCAAGCTCATTGATGAACTCTCCGAGGGAACCTGGAGGGCGATAAATGATAAGGATGTTAAGCTTGAAAGGGCTGGTAACTGTGACAGCATGGAATTCAAAGGAGGCGATAGACAGATGGTTGAGACATACTGTAATGATCTATATATGGGGGTATGTTGAGACTGGAGACATACTGTAATGATCTATATATGGAGGTATGTTGAGACATACTGTAATGATCTATATATGGGGGTATGTTGAGACATACTGTAATGATCTATATATGGGGGTATGTTGAGACATACTGTAATGATCTATATATGGGGGTATGTTGAGACTGGATACTGTGTAGTGATCTATATATGGAGGTATGTTGAGACATACTGTAATGATCTATATATGGGGGTATGTTGAGACTGGAGAGACATACTGTAGTGATCTATATATGGAGGTATGTTGAGACTAGAGAGACATACTGTAATGATCTATATATGGAGGTATGTTGAGACTGGAGACATACTGTAATGATCTATATATGGGGGTATGTTGAGACATACTGTAGTGATCTATATATGGGGGTATGTTGAGACATACTGTAATGATCTATATATGGGGGTATGTTGAGACATACTGTAGTGATCTATATATGGGGATGTTGAGACATACTGTAATGATCTATATATGGGGGTATGTTGAGACTGGAGACATACTGTAGTGATCTATATATGGGGGTATGTTGAGACATACTGTAATGATCTATATATGGAGGTATGTTGAGACATACTGTAGTGATCTATATATGGGGGTATGTTGAGACTGGATACTGTAGTGATCTATATATGGGGGTATGTTGAGACTGGAGAGACATACTGTAATGATCTATATATGGAGGTATGTTGAGACTGGAGAGACATACTGTAATGATCTATATATGGGGGTATGTTGAGACTGGAGAGACATACTGTAGTGATCTATATATGGAGGTATGTTGAGACTGGAGAGACATACTGTAATGATCTATATATGGAGGTATGTTGAGACATACTGTAATGATCTATATATGGGGGTATGTTGAGACATACTGTAGTGATCTATATATGGGGGTATGTTGAGACATACTGTAATGATCTATATATGGGGGTATGTTGAGACATACTGTAATGATCTATATATGGGGGTATGTTGAGACTGGAGAGACATACTGTAATGATCTATATATGGAGGTATGTTGAGACATACTGTAATGATCTATATATGGGGGTATGTTGAGACATACTGTAATGATCTATATATGGGGGTATGTTGAGACATACTGTAATGATCTATATATGGGGGTATGTTGAGACTGGAGAGACATACTGTAATGATCTATATATGGAGGTATGTTGAGACATACTGTAATGATCTATATATGGAGGTATGTTGAGACATACTGTAATGATCTATATATGGGGGTATGTTGAGACATACTGTAGTAGACATACTGTAATGATCTATATATGGAGGTATGTTGAGACATACTGTAATGATCTATATATGGAGGTATGTTGAGACTGGAGAGACATACTGTAGTGATCTATATATGGGGATATGTTGAGACATACTGTAGTGATCTATATATGGAGGTATGTTGAGACTGGAGACATACTGTAATGATCTATATATGGGGTATGTTGAGACATACTGTAATGATCTATATATGGAGGTATGTTGAGACATACTGTAATGATCTATATATGGGGGTATGTTGAGACATACTGTAATGATCTATATATGGGGGTATGTTGAGACTGAGACATACTGTAATGATCTATATATGGGGGTATGTTGAGACATACTGTAATGATCTATATATGGGGGTATGTTGAGACATACTGTAGTGATCTATATATGGGGGTATGTTGAGACTGGATACTGTAATGATCTATATATGGGGGTATGTTGAGACTGGATACTGTAATGATCTATATATGGGGTATGTTGAGACTGGAGACATACTGTAATGATCTATATATGGGGATATGTTGAGACATACTGTAATGATCTATATATGGGGATATGTTGAGACATACTGTAGTGATCTATATATGGGGATATGTTGAGACATACTGTAATGATCTATATATGGGGATATGTTGAGACATACTGTAGTGATCTATATATGGGGATATGTTGAGACATACTGTAATGATCTATATATGGGGGTATGTTGAGACTGGAGAGACATACTGTAATGATCTATATATGGGGGTATGTTGAGACTGGAGACATACTGTAATGATCTATATATGGGGGTATGTTGAGACTGGAGAGACATACTGTAATGATCTATATATGGGGGTATGTTGAGACTGGAGACATACTGTAATGATCTATATATGGAGGTATGTTGAGACATACTGTAGTGATCTATATATGGAGGTATGTTGAGACTGGAAGATATACTGTAGTGATCTATCATATGGGGGATAAAGTCCCAAGACTGGAAGACAAACTGTATTAGATTATATATATACAGTATGTTGAGACTATATATACTGTACAGTATTATATATTATATGTTAGACATACTTAGTGATTATATATATACAGTATTAGAGACATATAGTGATCTATATAGTATTAGAGATGGATATACAGTATTAGAGATCTATATATATATGTTGAGACAGTATTAATGATTATATATATACAGTATTAGAGACATATATAATACAGTATTAGAGATATATTGATACATACTTAGATGATTATATATATACAGTATTAGAGACATACTGTAATATCAGTATTAGAGATTATATATGATACATACTGTAATTATATTATATATTATTATATATATAAATATACAGTATTAGTATTATCATACATATTAGAGAT